>NW_027596566.1:0-220000 GCF_964194155.1 Cetorhinus maximus | reverse complement strand
CAACTAATCTATTTCATTCACCTGAACCTACAATTTCTCAATTTTTAACTTTATCAGCAAATGTAGTTCTATTTATCTATCAAATACTCGAATTCCAGAAATCTTTAAGACTGAGCACATTTCCAGCTACTCTGCATTCACTGCAACTTCAATTTCTCTATTGCCTTCAGTTCCAGCAAACCTGTGTGTATGTATCTCTCAAAGTGCCAAATATTAGCAATTCAGCAAATTCAAGCATTTTCTCTATCAGCAGATATAACTCATTCCCAAAGATTGTAAAACCTCCCATTTCCAACAAATTCGCTCTTTGCATTATCCGCTCGTTCACTGAATCCAGAAGTTTCTCCATTTCAATCATTTTGTCAAGCTCCAATATTTTCTGCTGTCCAACAACATAAATAGATGTATTACTGACAACCTAATCATATTTTCAACGTTGATCGTACAACTTTCCCTTCAATATCACCATTCCTATAATTTGCATCTAATCAGGTTTCTACATTCAGGAAGTACTCAGTTTCTTGTCATTAATCTAATTCTGCAGATTCCCAGCTTCTCTGCTTTGGCTACACTATCAATTTCTCCATATCCCGCAATTTAAGCAAACCTGGTTCGCTGCGGATAGCAAAATATCAATACCTAGCCATTGATAAAATTCTAACATTTTATCTATCTGCAGCTATTTCAGATTCCCAATATTTGTAAAATCTCCCATTTACACCAAATTCGCTGCTTGTAGCTTCTGCTCCATCTCTGAATGTACAAGTTTCTTACTTTCCACCAACATCGCTATCTCTAATAATATGCACTGCCTATATAAATAAGTATCTCGAATTCTAACAGGCTCCACGTTTCGAGGTACTTATCATTCACCGAAACCTACAATTTCTCAATTTCTAACTGTATCAACAAATCTAGTTCTATTTATATGTCAAATACTCCATTTGCAGAAATCTGTTAGACTGAGCACATTTGCAGCTTCTGCGCATTCACATCAACTAAGATTTCTTCATTCCCTTCAGTTTCAGCAAACCTGTATCTCTCAAACTGTCAAATATTAGTAATTCAGCAAATTCAAGCATTTTCTCTATCAGCAGATATAACTCAGTCCCAAAATTCGTTAAATCTCCCATTTCCAACAAATTCGCTGTTTGCATGATCCGCTCGTTCACTGAATCTACGAGTTTCTCCATTTCAATCAATTTCTCAATCTCCAATAGTTTCTGCAGTCCAACAACATAAATAGATCTATTTCTGACAACCTACTCACTTTTCAATGTTGATCGTACAACTTTCCCTTCAACATCACCATTCCTATACTTTGCAACTAATCAAGTTTCTACATCCAGGAAGTACTCAGTTTCTTGTAATTAATCTACTTCTGCAGTTTCCCAGCTTCTCTGCTTTGGCTACACTATCAATTTCTCCATATCCTCTAATTTAAGCAAACCTGCTTCGCTGTGGATTGCAAAATATCAATAACTAGCCATTGATAAAATTTTGGCATTTTCTCTATCTGCAGAGATTTCTCATTCTACATATTTGTAAAATCTCCTATTTTCAAGAAATTCGCTGCTTGTAGCTTCTACTCCTTCTGTGAATGTACAAGGTTCTTCCTTTCCATCATCCTGGCTATCTCAATTAATTTCCACTGCCTATCTAAATATGTGTCTGTATTTCTAACACTCTCCACATTTCGAGTTACTTTTCATTCACCTGAACCTACAATTTCTCAATCTCCAATATTTTCTGCAGTCCAACAACATAAATTGATCTATTTCTGACAACCGACTCATTTTTCAATGTTGATTTCGTTCAAGTATGCCTTCAATACTTCCATTCCTATATTTTGTAACTATTCTGATTTCTACATTCACCTGAACCTACAATTTCTCAATTTCTAACTTTGTCAGCAACTGTAGTTCTATTTATCTTTCAACTACTCCAATTCCACAAATCTGTTAGACTGAGCACATTTGCAGCTTCTCCGCATTCACTGCAACCAAGCTTTCTCCATTCCCTTCAGTTTCAGCAAACCTGGCTGTCTGTATCTCTCAAAATTCAATTATTAGCAATTCAGCAAGTTCAAGCATTTCTCTATCAGCAGATATAACTCATTCCCAAAAATAGTAAATTTCCCACTTCCAACAAATTCGCTGTTTGCATGGTCCGCTCATTCACTGAATCTTCAAGTTTCACCATTTCAATCAATGTCTCAATCTCCAATATTTTCTGCAGTCCAACAACATATATAGATCTATTTCTGACAACCTACCCATCTTTCAATGTTGATTTCGTTCAAGTATGCCTTCAATATCTCCATTCCTATATTTTGAAGCAAATCAGGTTATTACATTCACCTGAACCAACAATTTCTCAATTTCTAACTTTATAAGCAAATATAGTTCCATTTATATTTCAACTACTCCAATTCCACAAACCTGTTAGACTGAGCACATTTGCAGCTTCTCCGCATTCACTGCAACTTCAATTTCTCCATTCTCTTCAGTTTTAGCAAACCTAGCTGTCTGTATCTTTCAAAATGTCAATTATTAGCAATTCAGCAAATTCAAGCATTTTCTCTATCAGCAGATATAACTCATTCCCAAAATTTGTAAAACCTCCCATTTCCAACATATTCGCTCTTTGCATTATCCGCTCGTCCACTGAATCTACGAGTTTCTCCATTTCAATCAATTTCTCAATCTCCAATAGTTCCTGCAGTCCAACAACATAAATTGATCTATTTCTGACAACCTACTCACTTTCAATGTTGATCGTACAACTTTCCCTTCAACATCACCATTCCTATACATTGCAACTAATCAGGTTTCTACATCCAGGAAGTACTCAGTTTCTTGTCATTAATCTACTTCTGCAGTTTCCCAGCTTCTCTGCTTTTGCTACACTACCAATTTTTCCATATCCTTTAATTTAAGCAAACCTGCTTCGCTGTGGATAGCAAAATATCAGTAACAAGCCATTGATAAAATTCTAGCATTTTATCTATCTGCAGATATTTCAATTTCCCAATATTTGTAAAATCCTCCCATTTTAACAGAATTCGCTGCTTGTAGATTCTGCCGCTTCTCTGAATGTACAAGTTTCTTACTTTCCACCAACATCGCTATCTCTATTAATATGCACTGCCTATCTAAATAAGTATCTCTAATTCTAACAGTCTCCACGTTTCGAGTTACTTTTCATTCACCTGAAGCTACAATTTCTCAATTTCTAACTATATCAGCAAATGTAGTTCTATTTATCTCTCAACTACTCCAGTTCCAGAAGTCTGTTAGACTGAGCACATTTGCAGCTTCTGCGCGTTCACTGCAACTAAGATTTCTCCATTCCCTTCAGTTTCAGCAAACCTGGCTGTCTGTATCTTTCAAACTGTCAATTATTAGCAATTCAGCAAATTCAAGCATTATCTCTATCCGCAGATATAACTCATTCCCAAAATTTGTAAAACCTCCCATTTCCAACAAATTCGCTCTTTGCATTATCCGCTCGTTCACTGATTCTACGAGTTTCTCCATTTCAATCAATTTCTCAATCTCCAATAGTTTCTGCAGTCCAACAACATAAATAGATCTATTTCTGACAACCTACTCACTTTTCAATGTTGATCGTACAACTTTCCCTTCAACATCACCATTCCTATACTTTGCAACTCATCAAGTTTCTACATCCAGGAAGTACTCAGTTTCTTGTAATTAATCTACTTCTGCAGTTTCCCAGCTTCGCTGCTTTGGCTATACTATCAATTTCTCCATATCCTCTAATTTAAGCAAACCTGCTTCGCTGTGGATAGCAAAATATCAATAACTAGCCATTGATAAAATTCTAGCATTTTATCTATCTGCAGATATTTCAATTTCCCAATATTTGTAAAATCCCCCATTTTAACAAAATTCGCTGCTTGTAGATTCTGCCGCTTCTCTGAATGTACAAGTTTCTTACTTTCCACCAACATCGCTATCTCTATTAATATGCACTGCCTATCTAAATAAGTATCTCTAATTCTAACAGTCTCCACGTTTCGAGTTACTTTTCATTCACCTGAAGCTACAATTTCTCAATTTCTAACTTTATCAGCAAATGTAGTTCTATTTATCTCTCAACTACTCCAGTTCCAGAAATCTGTTAGACTGAGCACATTTGCAGCTTCTGCGCGTTCACTGCAACTAAGATTTCTCCATTCCCTTCAGTTTCAGCAAACCTGGCTGTCTGTATCTTTCAAACTGTCAATTATTAGCAATTCAGCAAATTCAAGCATTTCTCTATCAGCAGATATAACTCATTCCCAAAAATAGTAAATTTCCCACTTCCAACAAATTCGCTGTTTGCATGGTCCGCTCATTCACTGAATCTTCAAGTTTCACCATTTCAATCAATTTCTCAATCTCCAATATTTTCTGCAGTCCAACAACATAAATAGATCTATTTCTGACAACCTACCCATTTTTCAATGTTGATTTCGTTCAAGTATGCCTTCAATATCTCCATTCCTATATTTTGCAGCAAATCAGGTTTTTACATTCACCTGAACCTACAATTTCTCAATTTCTAACTTTGTCAGCAACTGTAGTTCTATTTATCTTTCAACTACTCCAATTCCACAAATCTGTTGGACTGAGCACATTTGCAGCTTCTCCGCATTCACTGCAACTTCAATTTCTCCATTCCCTTCAGTTTTAGCAAACTTAGCTGTCTGTACCTCTCAAAATGTCAAATATTAGCAATTCAGCAAATTCAAGCATTTTCTCTATCAGCAGATATAACTCATTCTCAAAATTTGTAAATCCTCCCATTTCCAACAAATTCGCTCTTTGCATTATCCGCTCGTTCACTGAATCCAGAAGCTGCTCCATTTCAAGCAATTTGTCAAGCTCCAATATTTTCTGCAGTCCAACAACACAAATAGATCTATTTCTGACAACCTACTCATTATTCAATGTTGATTTCATTCAAGTATGCCTTCAATATCTCCATTCCTATACTTTGCAACTAATCAGGTTTCTACATCCAGGAAGTACTCAGTTTCTTGTAATTAATCTAATTCTACAGATTCCCAGCTTCTCTGCTTTGGCTACACTATCAATTTCTCCATATCCCGCAATTTAAGCATATCTGGTTCGCTGTGGATAGCAAAATATCAATACCTAGCCATTGATAAAATTCTAGCATTTTATCTAACGGCAGCTATTTCAGATTCCCAATATTTGTAAAATCTCCCATTTTCACCAAATTGGCTGCTTGTAGCTTCTGCTCCTCTGAATGTCCAAGTTTCTTACTTTCCACCAACATCGCTATCTCTATTAATATGCACTGCCTATCTAAATAAGTATCTCTAATTCTAACACTCTCCACGTTTCGAGTTAATTATGATTCACCTGAAGCTACAATTTCTCAATTTCTAACTGAATCAGCAAATGTAGCGCGATTTACCTGTCAAATACTCCATTTCCAGAAATCTGTTAGACTGAGCACATTTGCAGCTTCTGCGCATTCACTGCAACTAAGATTTCTCCATTCCCTTCAGTTTCAGCAAACCTGGCTGTCTGTATCTTTCAAACTGTCAATTATTAGCAATTCAGCAAATTCAAGCATTTTCTCTATCCGCAGATATAACATTCCCAAAATTTGTAAAACCTCCCATTTCCAACAAATTCGCTCTTTGCATTATCCGCTCGTTCACTGATTCTACGAGTTTCTCCATTTCAATCAATTTCTCAATCTCCAATAGTTTCTGCAGTCCAACAACATAAATAGATCTATTTCTGACAACCTACTCACTTTTCAATGTTGATCGTACAACTTTCCCTTCAACATCACCATTCCTATACTTTGCAACTCATCAAGTTTCTACATCCAGGAAGTACTCAGTTTCTTGTAATTAATCTACTTCTGCAGTTTCCCAGCTTCGCTGCTTTGGCTACACTATCAATTTCTCCATATCCTCTAATTTAAGCAAACCTGCTTCGCTGTGGATAGCAAAATATCAATAACTAGCCATTGATAAAATTCTAGCATTTTATCTATCTGCAGATATTTCAATTTCCCAATATTTGTAAAATCCCCCATTTTAACAAAATTCGCTGCTTGTAGATTCTGCCGCTTCTCTGAATGTACAAGTTTCTTACTTTCCACCAACATCGCTATCTCTATTAATATGCACTGCCTATCTAAATAAGTATCTCTAATTCTAACAGTCTCCACGTTTCGAGTTACTTTTCATTCACCTGAAGCTACAATTTCTCAATTTCTAACTTTATCAGCAAATGTAGTTCTATTTATCTCTCAACTACTCCAGTTCCAGAAATCTGTTAGACTGAGCACATTTGCAGCTTCTGCACATTCACTGCAACTAAGCTTTCTCCATTCCCTTTAGTTTGAGCAAACCTGGCTGTCTGTATCTCTCAAGATGTCAATTATTAGCAATTCAGCAAATTCAAGCATTTCTCTATCCGCAGACATAACTCATTCCAAAAATTTGCAAAACCTCCCATTTCAAACAAATTCGCTCTTTGCATTATCCGCTCGTTCACTGAATCTACAAGTTTCTCCATTTCCATCCATTTCTCAATCTACAATAATGTCTGCAGTCCAACAACATAAATTGTAATTTCTGACAACCAACTCTTTTTTCAATGTTGGTCGTACAAAGATGCCTTCAATATCACCATTCCTATATTCTTTCAACTAATCAGGTTTCCACATCCAGGAAGAACTCAGTTTCTTGTAATTAATCTACTTCTGCAAGATTCCCAGCTTCTCTGCGTTGGCTGCACTATCAATTTTTCCATATTTCTGAATATAAGCAAACACGTTTCGTAGTGGATAGCTTAATATCATTTTCTAACAATTGAATTCTAACAAACCTCCAACAAGTTCAAAAACAACCTTAAACAATGAAAAACACCAAAAAAGATCAATAAAAACCTCAACATTGAAAAACTCCAACAATTTCAACAACCTCAACATTGAAGAACTGCAAGAAATACAACAACAACCTCAACAATGAAAAACACCAAAAAATTCAACAACAACCTCAATATTGAAAATCACCAACAAATTCAACAATGAAAAACATCCAAAAATTCAACAACAACAACCTCAACAATGAAAAACACCAAAAAATTCAACAACAAACTGAACATTGAAAATCAACAACAAATTCAACAACAACCTGAACTTTGAAAAACACCAACAAATTCAAAAACCTCAACATGGAAAAACACCAACAAATTCAACCACAACCTCAACATTGAAAATCACCAAAAAATTCAACAAGAACCTCAACATTCAATAACACCAAACAATAAAAACAACAACCTCAACATTCAAAAACACCAACAAATTCAACCAAAACCTCAACAATGAAAAACACCAAAAAAATCAACAAAAACCTCAACATTGAAAAATACAAAAAGATTCAAATAAAAACATTGAATACACCAAAAAATTCAACAACATTCTCAACATTGAAAATCAACAAAATATTCAATAACAACCTCAACTTTGAAAAGAACGATCCAATTACAAAACCTCAGCATTGAAAAGCACCAAAAAATTCAACTGCAACCTCAATATTGTTAATCACCAACAAATTCAACCACAACATCAACATTCAGAACCACCAACAAATTCAACAATAACCTCAACATTGGAAAATACCAACAAATTCATCAAAAACCTCAACAATGAAAAACACCAACAAATTCATCAACAACCTCAACATTAAAAAACACAAACAAATTCAACAAAAACCTCAACAATGGAAAACACCAACAAATTCATCAAAAACCTCAAAAATGAAAATCACCAAAAAATTCATCAACAACCTCAACATTCAATAACACAAACAAATTCATCAACAACCTCAAATATGAAAAACACCAAAAAATTCATCAACAACCTCAACATTCAAAAAGACCAACAAATTCAACAAAAACCTCAACAATGGAAAACACCAGCAAATTCATCAAAAAGCTCAAAAATGAAAAACACCAAAAAATTCATCAACAACCTGAACATTCAAAAGCACAAACAAATTCAACAACCTCAACATTGAAGAACTCCAAGAAGTACAACAACAACCTCAACAATGAAAAACACCAAAAAATTCAACAATGAAAAACATCCAAACATTCAACAACAACAACCTCAACAATGAAAAACACCAAAAAATTCAACAACAACCTCAACATTGAAAAACACCTACAAATTCAACAACAACCTCAATATTGAAAATCACCATCTAATTCAACAACAACCTCAACAATGAAAAACATCCAAAACTTCAACAACAACAACCTCAACATTCAAAAACACCAACAAATTCAAAAACAACCTCAACAATGAATAACACCAAAAAATTCATCAACAATCACAACATTCAAAAAGACCAAAAAATTCAACGAAAACCTCAAAAATGAAAAACACCAAAAAATTCAACAACAACCTCTACTTTGAAAAACACCAACAAATTCAACAGCCGCAACATTGAAAAAGACCAACATATTCAACAACAACCTCAAAAGTGAAAAACACCAAAAAATTCAACAACAACCTCAGCATTCAAAAACACCAACAAATTCAACAACAACCTCAGCAATGAAAATCATCAAAAAATTCAACAACAACCTCAACAATGAAAAACACCAAATAATTCAACAATGAAAAACATCCAAACATTCAACAACAACAACCTCAACAATGAAAAACACCAAAAAATTCAACAACAACCTCAACATTGAAAAACACCTACAAATTCAACAACAACCTCAATATTGAAAATCACCATCTAATTCAACAACAACCTCAACAATGAAAAACATCCAAAACTTCAACAACAACAACCTCAACATTCAAAAACACCAACAAATTCAAAAACAACCTCAACAATGATTAACACCAAAAAATTCATCAACAATCACAACATTCAAAAAGACCAAAAAATTCAACGAAAACCTCAAAAATGAAAAACACCAAAAAATTCAACAACAACCTCTACTTTGAAAAACACCAACAAATTCAACAGCCGCAACATTGAAAAAGACCAACATATTCAACAACAACCTCAAAAGTGAAAAACACCAAAAAATTCAACAACAACCTCAGCATTCAAAAACACCAACAAATTCAACAACAACCTCAGCAATGAAAATCATCAAAAAATTCAACAACAACCTCAACAATGAAAAACACTAAAAAATTCAACAACAACGTCAACATTGAAAAACACCAACAAATTAAACAACAACCTCAAGATTCAAAAACTCCAACAAATTCAACAAAAACCTCAACAATGAAAATCACAAAAAAATTCAACAACAACCTCAACATTCAAAAACAAAAACAAATTCAACAAAAACCTCAACATTGGAAAATACCAACAAATTCATCAAAAACCTCAACAATGAAAAACACCAACAAATTCAACTACAACCTCAACATTCAAAAACACAAACAAATTCAACAAAAACCTCAACAATGAAATACACCAAAAAATTCATCAACAACCTCAACATTCAAAAACACAAACAAACTCAACAACAACCTCAAATATGAAAAACACCAAAAAATTCATCAACAACCTCAACATTCAAAAAGACCAACAAATTCAACAAAAACCTCAACAATGGAAAACACCAGCAAATTCATCAAAAAGCTCAAAAATGAAAAACACCAAAAAATTCATCAACAACCTGAACATTCAAAAGCACAAACAAATTCAACAACCTCAACATAGAAGAACTCCAAGAAGTACAACAACCTCAACAATGAAAAACACCAAAAAATTCAACAATGAAAAACATCCAAACATTCAACAACAACAACCTCAACAATGAAAAACACCAAAAAATTCAACAACAACCTCAACATTGAAAAACTCCTACAAATTCAACAACAACCTCAATATTGAAAATCACCATCTAATTCAACAACAACCTCAACAATGAAAAACATCCAAAAATTCAACAACAACAACCTCAACATTCAAAAACACCAACAAATTCAAAAACAACCTCAACAATGAAAAACACCAAAAAAATCAACAACAACTTCAACTTTGAAAAACTCCAGCAAATTCAACAACCTCATCATTGAAAAACACCAACAAATTCAACAATAACCTCAACACTGAAAACCTCCAACAAGTTCAACAACAACCTCAACAATGAAAAACACCAAAAAATTCAACAACAACCGCAACATTCAAAAACATCAACAATTTCAACAACAACCACAGCAATGAAAAACATCAATAAATTCAACAACAACCTCAACAATGAAAAACACCAAAAAGATTCAATAACAACCTCAACAATGAAAAACACCAAAAAAGATCAATAAAAACCTCAACATTGAAAAACTCCAAGAATTTCAACAAGTACCACAAAAATTGAAAACACCAAAAAATTCAACAACAACCTCAATTTTGAAAAAAAACAACAGATTAAAGAACCTCAACATTCAAATACTCCAACAAATTCAACAACAACCTCAGCTTTGAAAACACCATCAAATTCAACAGCAACCTCAACATTGAAAAACTCCAACAATTTCAATAACAACCTCAACAATGAAAAAGACCAAGATATTCAACTGCAATCTCAATTTTTAAAAATACAAAAAGATTCAAAAAAGAACATTGAATGCACCAAATAATTCAACAACAACCTCAACATTGAAAAACACCAAAATATTCAACAACAACCTCAACCATGAAAAACACCAAAAAATTCAACAACAACCTCAACATTGAAAAACACCATCAAATTCAACAACAACCTCAAAATTCAAAAACTCCAACAAATTCAACAAAAACCTCAACATTGAAAAACACCAAAAAATTCAACAACAACCTCAACAATGAAAAACACCAAAATAGTCAACAAGAACCTCAACATTAAATAACACCAAAAAATATAAACAACAACCTCAACATTCAAAAACACCAATAAATTCAACCAAAACCTCAACAATGAAATGCACCAAAAATATCAACAACAACCTCAACTTTGAAAAACTCCAACAAAATCAACAACCTCATCATTGAAAAACCCAAACAAATTCAACAATAACCTCAACATTGAAAAACTTCCAACAAATTCAACAACAACCGCAACAATGAAAAACACCAAAAAATTTAACAACAACCTCAACATTCAAAAACACCAACAATTTCAACAACAACCACAGCAATGAAAAACATCAATAAATTCAACAACAACCTCAACAATGAAAAACACCAAAAATATCAATAAAAACCTCAACATTGAAAAACTCCAAGAATTTCAACAACTACCACATCAATGAAAAACACCAAAAAATTCAACACAAACTCAACATTGAAAATCACCATCAAATTCAACAACAACCTCAACAATGAAAAACACCAAAAAATTCAATAACAACCTCATCATTGAAAAACACCTACAAATTCAACAACAACCCCAATATTGAAAATCACCATCTAATTCAACAACAACCTCAACAATGAAAAACATCCAAAAATTCAACAACAACAACCTCAACATTCAAAAACACCAACATATTCAAAAACAACCTCAACAATGAATAACACCAAAAAATTCATCAAAAATCACAACATTCAAAAAGACCAAAAAATTCAACGAAAACCTCAAAAATGAAAAACACCAAAAAATTCAACAACAACCTCTACTTTGAAAAACACAAACAAATTCAACAGCCTCAACATTGAAAAAGACCAACATATTTAACAACAACCTCAAAAGTGAAAAGCACAAAAAAATTCAACAACAACCTCAGCATTCAAAAACACCAACAAATTCAACAACAACCTCAACCATGAAAAACACCAACAAATTCAACAACAACCTCAACATTCAAAAACACAAAGAAATTCAACAAAAACCTGCAACAATGGAAAACACAAACAAATTCATCAAAAACCTCAAAAATGAAAAACACCAAAAAATTCATCAACAACCTCAAAATTCAAAAACACAAACAAATTCAACAACAACCTCAAATATGAAAAACAACAAAAAATTCATCAACAACCTGAACATTCAGAAGCACAAACAAATTCAACAACCTCGACAATGAAAAACAACAAAAAATTCAACAATGAAAAACATCCAAACATTCAACAACAACAACCTCAACAATGAAAAGCACCAAAAAATTCAACAACAACCTCAGCATTCAAAAACACCAACAAATTCAACAACAACCTCAACCATGAAAAACACCAAAAAATTCAACAACAACCTCAACATTGAAAAACACTAACAAATTCAACATAACCTCAACATTGAAGAACACCAAAAAATTCAGCAACAACCTCAACAATGAAAAACACGAAAAAGTACAACAAGAACCTCAACATTCAATAACACCAAAAGATAAAAACAACAACCTCAACATTCAAAAACACCAACAAATTCAACCAAAACCTCAACAATGAAAAAACCAAAAAAATCAACAACAACCTCAACTTTGAAAAACTCCAGCAAATTCAACAACCTCATCTTTGAAAAACACCAACAAATTCAACAATAACCTCAACATTGAAAACCTCCAACAAGTTCAACAACAACCTCAACAATGAAAAACACCGAAAAATTCAACAACAACCTCAACATTCAAAAACACCAACAATTTCAACAACAACCACAGCAATGAAAAACATCAATAAATTCAACAACAACCACAACAATGAAAAACACCAAAAAAATTCAATAACAACGTCAACAATGAAAAACACCAAAAAAGATCAATAAAAACCTCAACATTGAAAAACACCAACAAATTCAACAACCTCAACATTGAAGAACTCCAAGAAATAGAACAACAACCTCAACAATGAAAAACACCAAAACATTCAACAACAACCCCAACATTGAAAAACACAAACAAATTCAACACTCAATATTGAAAATCACCAACAAATTCAACAATGAAAAACATCCAAAAATTCAACAACAACAACCTCAACAATGAAAAACACCAAAAAATTCAACAACAAACTGAACATTGAAAATCACCAACAAATTCAACAACAACCTCAACTTTGAAAAACACCAACAAATTCAAAAACCTCAACATGGAAAAATACCAACAAATTCAACCACAACCTCAACATTGAAAATCACCAAAAAATTCAACAAGAACCTCAACATTCAATAACACCAAACAATAAGAACAACAACCTCAACATTCAAAAACACCAACAAATTCAACCAAAACCTCAACAATGAAAAATACAAAAAGATTAAAAAAAAAACATTGAATACACCAAAAAATTCAACAACAATCTCAACATTGAAAATCAACATAATATTCAAAAACAACCTCAACTTTGAAAAGCACGATCCAATTCCAAAACCTCAACATTGAAAAGCACCAAAAAATTCAACTACAACCACAATATTGTTAATCACCAACAAATTCAACCACAACCTCAACATTCAAAAACATCAACAAATTCAACAATAACCTCAACATTGGAAAATACCAACAAATTCATCAAAAACTTCAACAATGAAAATCACCAACAAATTCAACTACAACCTCAACATTCAAAAACACAAACAAATTCAACAAAAACCTCAACAATGGAAAACACCAACAAATTCATCAAAAACCTCAAAAATGAAAAACACCAAAACATTCATCAACAACCTGAACATTCAAAAGCACAAACAAATTCAACAACCTCAACATTGAAGAACTCCAAGAAGTACAACAACAACCTCAACAATGAAAAACACCAAAAAATTCAACAATGAAAAACATCCAAACATTCAACAACAACAACCTCAACAATGAAATACACCAAAAAATTTAACAACAATCTCAACATTGAAAAACACCTACAAATTCAACAACAACCTCAATATTGAAAATCACCATCTAATTCAACAACAACCTCAACAATGAAAAACATCCAAAAATTCAACAGCAACTTCAACATTCAAAAAGACCAACAAATTCAAAAACAACCTCAACAATGAATAACACTAAAAAATTCATCAACAATCACAACATTCAAAAAGACAAAAAAATTCAACGAAAAACACAAAAATGAAAAACACCAAAAAAATCAACAACAACCTCAGCATTCAAAGACACCAACAAATTCAACAACAACCTCAGCAATGAAAATCATCAAAAAATTCAACAACAACCTCAACCACGAAAAACACCAAAAAATTCAACAACAACCTCAACAATGAAAAACACCAACAAATTCAACAACAACCTCAAAATTCAAAAACTCCAACAAATTCAACAAAAACCTCAACATTGAAAGACACCAAAAAATTCAACAACAACCTCAACAATGAAAAACACCAAAAAATTCAACAACAACCGCAACATTCAAAAACACCAACAATTTCAACAACAACCACAGCAATGAAAAACATCAATAAATTCAACAACAACCTCAACAATGAAAAACACCAAAAAAATTCAATAACAACCTCAACAATGAAAAACACCAAAAAAGATCAATAAAAACCTCAACATTGAAAAACTCCAAGAATTTCAACAACAACCACAACATTCAATTACACCAAAAAATTCAACAACAACCTCAGATTTGAAAACACCATCAAATTCAACAGCAACCTCAACATTGAAAAAATCCAACAACTTCAATAACAACCACAACAATGAAAAACACCAAGATATTCAACTGCAATCTCAATTTTGAAAAATACAAAAAGATTCAAAAAATTACATTGAATACACCAAAAAATTCAACAACAACCTCAACATTGAAAAACACCAAAATATTCAACAACAACCTCAACCATGAAAAACACCAAAAAATTCAACAACAACCATAACATTGAAAAACACCAACAAATTCAACAACAACCTCAAAATTCAAAAACTCCAACAAATTCAACAAAAACCTCAACATTGAAAAACACCAAAAAATTCAACAACAACCTCAACAATGAAAAACACCAAAAAAGTCAACAAGAACCACAACATTAAATAACACCAAAAAATAAAAACAACAACGTCAACATTCAAAAACAACAATAAATTCAACCACAACGTAAACAATGAAATGAACCAAAAATATTAACAACAACGTCAACTTTGAAAAATTCCAACAAATTCAACAACCTCATCATTGAAAAGCACAAACAAATTCAACAACAACCTCAACAATGAAAAACACCAAAAAATTCAACAACAACCACAACATTCAAAAACACCAACAATTTCAACAACAACCACAGCAATGAAAAACATCAATAAATTCAACAACAACCTCAACAATGAAAAACACCAAAAATATCAATAAAAACCTCAACATTGAAAAACTCCAAGAATTTCAACAACTACCACATCAATGAAAAACACCAAAAAATTCAACACAAACTAAACATTGAAAATCACCATCAAATTCAACAAAAACCTCAACAATGAAAGCACCAAAAAATTCAACAACACCCTTAACATTGAAAAACACCAAAATATTCAAAAACAACCTCAACTTTGAAAAACACGATCCAATTCCTAAACCTCAACATTGAAAAGCACCAAAAAATTCAACTACAACCTCAATATTGTTAATCACCAACAAATTCAACAAAACCTTCAACAATGGAAACCATAAACAAATTCATCAAAAACCTCAACAATGGAAAATACCAACAAATTCAATTACAACCTCAACATTCAAAAACACCAAAAAATTCAACAAAAACCTCAACAATGGAAAACACCAACAAATTCATAAAAATCCTCAACAATTAAAAACACCACAAAATTCATTAACAACCTCAACATTCAAAAATACCAACAAATTCAACAAGCTCAACATTGAAGAACTCCATGAAATTCCACAACATCCTCAACAATGAAAAACACCAAAAAATTCAACAACAACACCAAAATTGAAAAACACCAACAAATTCAACAACAAACTCAATATGAAAATCACCAACAAATTCAACAACAACCTCAACAATGAAAAACATGAAAAAATTCAACAACAACAACCTCAACAATGAAAAACACCAAAAAATTCAACAACAACCTCAAGATTGAAAAACACCAACAAATTCAACAACAACCTCACTATTGAAAGTCTCCATCAAATTCAACAACAACCTCAACAATGAAAAACATTCAAAAATTCAAAAACAACAACCTCAGCAATGAAAAACACCAAAACATTCAACAACAACGTCAACATTAATCTACTCCAACAAATTCCACAACAACCTCAACAATGAAAAACACCAACAAATTCAACTACAACCTCAATATTGTTAATCACCAACAAATTCAACAAAAACCTCAACAATGGAAACCACCAACAAATTCATCAAAAACCTCAAAAAAGAAAAATACCAACAAATTCAACTACAACCTCAACTTTCAAAAACAGCAACAAATTCAACAAAAACCTCAACAATGGGAAACAACAACATATTCTTCAAAATCCTCAAAAGTGAAAAACACCAAAAAATTCATCAACAACCTCAACATTCAAAAACACCAACAAATTCAACAACCTCAACATTGAAGAGCTCCAAGAAATTCCACAACAACTTCAACAATGAAGAACACCAAAAAATTCAACTACAACCCCAACATTGAAAAACACCAACAAATTCAACAACAACCTCAATATTGAAAGTCACCAACAAATTCAACAACAACCTCAACAATGAAAAACATGAAAAAATTCAACAATAACAACCTCAACAATGAAAAACACCAAAAAATTCAACAACAACCTCAACATTGAAAAACACCAACAAATTCAAAAACAACCTCAATATTGAAAATCACCATCAAATTCAACAACAACCTCAACAATGAAAAACATTCAAAAATACAAAAACAACAACCTCAACAATGAAAACTATCAAAACATTCAACAACAACCTCAACATTAATCAAAACCAACAAATTCCACAACAACCTCAACAATGAAAAACACCAAAAAATTCATCAACCACCCGAACATTGAAAAACACCAACAAATTCAACAACAACCTCAATATTGAAAATCACCAACAAATTCAACAACAACCTCAACAATGAAAAACATAAAAAAATTCAACAACAACAACCTCAACAATGAAAAACACCAAAAAAATTCAACAACAACCTGAACATTGAAAAACACCAACAAATTCAACAACAACCTCAATATTGAAAATCACCAACAAATTCAACAACAACCTCAACAATGAAAAACATCCAAAAATTCAAAAACAACAGCCTCAACAATGAAAAACACCAAAACATTCAACAACAACCTCAACATTAATCAACACCAACAAATTCAACAACAACCTCAAAAATGAAAAATAACAAAAAATTCAACAACAACAACCTCAACAATGAAAAACACCAAAAAATTCAACAACAAACTCATCTTTGAAAAATAACCAACAAATTCAACAACCTCAACATTAAAAAACACCAACAATTTCAACAACAACCTCAATAATGAAAAACATCAAAAAGTTCAACAACATCCTCAACAATGAAAAACACCAAAAAAATTCAACAACAACCTCAACGATGAAAAACAGGAAAAAAATCAATAAAAACCTCAACATTGAAAAACTCCAAGAATTTCAACAATTACCACAACAATGAAAAACACCAACAAATTTAACTGTAACCACAATTTTGAAAAATATAAAAAGATTTAAAAAAAACATTGAATACACCAAAAAATTCAACAACAACCTCAACATTGAAAAACACCAAAATATTCAAAAACAACCTCAACTTTGAAAAACACGATCCAATTCCTAAACCTCAACATTGAAAAGCACCAAAAAATTCAACTACAACCTCAATATTGTTAATCACCAACAAATTCAACAAAACCTTCAACAATGGAAAAGAGCAACAAATTCTTCGAAAACCTCAACAATGAAAAATACCAACAAATTCAACTACAACCTCAACATTCAAAAACACCAACAAATTCAACATAAACGTCAACAATGGAAAACACCAACAAATTCATCAAAATCCTCAACAATGAAAAACACCACAAAATTCATTAACAACCTCAACATTCAAAAATACCAACAAATTCAACAACCTCAACATTGAAGAACTCCAAGAAATTCCACAACATCCTCAACAATGAAAAACACCAAAAAATTCAACAACAACACCAACATTGAAAAACACCAACAAATTCAACAACAACCTCAATATGAAAATCACCAACAAATTCAACAACAACCTCAACAATGAAAAACATGAAAAAATTCAACAACAACAACCTCAACAATGAAAAACACTAAAAATTCAACAACAACCTCAACATTGAAAAACACCAACAAATTGAACAACAACCTCGCTATTGAAAATCACCATCAAATTCAACAACAACCTCAACAATGAAAAACATCCAAAAATTCAATAACAACAACCTCAGCAATGAAAAACACCAAAACATTCAACAACAACCTCAACATTAATCAACACCAACAAATTCCACAACAACCTCCACAATGAAAAACACCAAAAAATTCAACAACAACCCCAACATTGAAAAACACCAACAAATTCAATAACAACCTCAACTTTGAAAAGCACGATCCAATTCCAAAACCTCAACATTGAAAAGCACCAAAAAATTCAACTACAACCTCAATATTGTTAATCACCAACAAATTCAACCACAACCTCAACATTCAAAAACACCAACAAATTCAACAAAAACCTCAACAATGGAAAACACCAGCAAATTCATCAAAAAGCTCAAAAATGAAAAACACCAAAAAATTCATCAACAACCTGAAAATTCAAAAGCACAAACAAATTCAACAACCTCAACATTGAAGAACTCCAAGAAATACAACAACAACCTCAACAATGAAAAACACCAAAAAATTCAACAATGAAGAACATCCAAACATTCAACAACAACAACCTCAACAATGAAAAACACCAAAAAATTCAACAACAACCTCAACATTGAAAAACACCAACAAATTCAAAAACAACCTCAATATTGAAAATCACCATCAAATTCAACAACAACCTCAACAATGAAAAACATTCAAAAATACAAAAACAACAACCTCAACAATGAAAACTATCAAAACATTCAACAACAACCTCAACATTAATCAAAACCAACAAATTCCACAACAACCTCAACAATGAAAAACACCAAAAAATTCATCAACCACCCGAACATTGAAAAACACCAACAAATTCAACAACAACCTCAATATTGAAAATCACCAACAAATTCAACAACAACCTCAACAATGAAAAACATAAAAAAATTCAACAACAACAACCTCAACAATGAAAAACACCAAAAAAATTCAACAACAACCTGAACATTGAAAAACACCAACAAATTCAACAACAACCTCAATATTGAAAATCACCAACAAATTCAACAACAACCTCAACAATGAAAAACATCCAAAAATTCAAAAACAACAGCCTCAACAATGAAAAACACCAAAACATTCAACAACAACCTCAACATTAATCAACACCAACAAATTCAACAACAACCTCAAAAATGAAAAATAACAAAAAATTCAACAACAACAACCTCAACAATGAAAAACACCAAAAAATTCAACAACAAACTCATCTTTGAAAAATAACCAACAAATTCAACAACCTCAACATTAAAAAACACCAACAATTTCAACAACAACCTCAATAATGAAAAACATCAAAAAGTTCAACAACATCCTCAACAATGAAAAACACCAAAAAAATTCAACAACAACCTCAACGATGAAAAACAGGAAAAAAATCAATAAAAACCTCAACATTGAAAAACTTCAAGAATTTCAACAATTACCACAACAATGAAAAACACCAACAAATTTAACTGTAACCACAATTTTGAAAAATATAAAAAGATTTAAAAAAAACATTGAATACACCAAAAAATTCAACAACAACCTCAACATTGAAAAACACCAAAATATTCAAAAACAACCTCAACTTTGAAAAACACGATCCAATTCCTAAACCTCAACATTGAAAAGCACCAAAAAATTCAACTACAACCTCAATATTGTTAATCACCAACAAATTCAACAAAACCTTCAACAATGGAAAAGAGCAACAAATTCTTCGAAAACCTCAACAATGAAAAATACCAACAAATTCAACTACAACCTCAACATTCAAAAACACCAACAAATTCAACATAAACGTCAACAATGGAAAACACCAACAAATTCATCAAAATCCTCAACAATGAAAAACACCACAAAATTCATTAACAACCTCAACATTCAAAAATACCAACAAATTCAACAACCTCAACATTGAAGAACTCCAAGAAATTCCACAACATCCTCAACAATGAAAAACACCAAAAAATTCAACAACAACACCAACATTGAAAAACACCAACAAATTCAACAACAACCTCAATATGAAAATCACCAACAAATTCAACAACAACCTCAACAATGAAAAACATGAAAAAATTCAACAACAACAACCTCAACAATGAAAAACACTAAAAATTCAACAACAACCTCAACGTTGAAAAACACCAACAAATTGAACAACAACCTCGCTATTGAAAATCACCATCAAATTCAACAACAACCTCAACAATGAAAAACATCCAAAAATTCAATAACAACAACCTCAGCAATGAAAAACACCAAAACATTCAACAACAACCTCAACATTAATCAACACCAACAAATTCCACAACAACCTCCACAATGAAAAACACCAAAAAATTCAACAACAACCCCAACATTGAAAAACACCAACAAATTCAATAACAACCTCAACTTTGAAAAGCACGATCCAATTCCAAAACCTCAACATTGAAAAGCACCAAAAAATTCAACTACAACCTCAATATTGTTAATCACCAACAAATTCAACCACAACCTCAACATTCAAAAACACCAACAAATTCAACAAAAACCTCAACAATGGAAAACACCAGCAAATTCATCAAAAAGCTCAAAAATGAAAAACACCAAAAAATTCATCAACAACCTGAAAATTCAAAAGCACAAACAAATTCAACAACCTCAACATTGAAGAACTCCAAGAAATACAACAACAACCTCAACAATGAAAAACACCAAAAAATTCAACAATGAAGAACATCCAAACATTCAACAACAACAACCTCAACAATGAAAAACACCAAAAAATTCAACAACAACCTCAAGATTGAAAAACACCAACAAATTCAACAACAACCGCAATATTGAAAGTCTCCATCAAATTCAACAACAACCTCAACAATGAAAAACATTCAAAAATTCAAAAACAACAACCTCAGCAATGAAAAACACCAAAACATTCAACAACAACGTCAACATTAATCTACTCCAACAAATTCCACAACAACCTCAACAATGAAAAACACCAACAAATTCAACTACAACCTCAATATTGTTAATCACCAACAAATTCAACAAAAACCTCAACAATGGAAACCACCAACAAATTCATCAAAAACCTCAAAAAAGAAAAATACCAACAAATTCAACTACAACCTCAAATTTCAAAAACAGCAACAAATTCAACAAAAACATCAACAACGGGAAACAACAACATATTCTTCAAAATCCTCAAAAGTGAAAAACACCAAAAAATTCATCAACAACCTCAACATTCAAAAACACCAACAAATTCAACAACCTCAACATTGAAGAGCTCCAAGAAATTCCACAACAACTTCAACAATGAAGAACACCAAAAAATTCAACTACAACCCCAACATTGAAAAACACCAACAAATTCAACAACAACCTCAATATTGAAAGTCACCAACAAATTCAACAACAACCTCAACAATGAAAAACATGAAAAAATTCAACAATAACAACCTCAACAATGAAAAACACCAAAAAATTCAACAACAACCTCAACATTGAAAAACACCAACAAATTCAAAAACAACCTCAATATTGAAAATCACCATCAAATTCAACAACAACCTCAACAATGAAAAACATTCAAAAATACAAAAACAACAACCTCAACAATGAAAACTATCAAAACATTCAACAACAACCTCAACATTAATCAAAACCAACAAATTCCACAACAACCTCAACAATGAAAAACACCAAAAAATTCAACAACCACCCGAACATTGAAAAACACCAACAAATTCAACAACAACCTCAATATTGAAAATCACCAACAAATTCAACAACAACCTCAACAATGAAAAACATAAAAAAATTCAACAACAACAACCTCAACAATGAAAAACACCAAAAAAATTCAACAACAACCTGAACATTGAAAAACACCAACAAATTCAACAACAACCTCAATATTGAAAATCACCAACAAATTCAACAACAACCTCAACAATGAAAAACATCCAAAAATTCAAAAACAACAGCCTCAACAATGAAAAACACCAAAACATTCAACAACAACCTCAACATTAATCAACACCAACAAATTCAACAACAACCTCAAAAATGAAAAATAACAAAAAATTCAACAACAACAACCTCAACAATGAAAAACACCAAAAAATTCAACAACAAACTCATCTTTGAAAAATAACCAACAAATTCAACAACCTCAACATTAAAAAACACCAACAATTTCAACAACAACCTCAATAATGAAAAACATCAAAAAGTTCAACAACATCCTCAACAATGAAAAACACCAAAAAAATTCAACAACAACCTCAACGATGAAAAACAGGAAAAAAATCAATAAAAACCTCAACATTGAAAAACTCCAAGAATTTCAACAATTACCACAACAATGAAAAACACAAAAAATTCGACAACAAACTCAATATTGAAAATCACCATCAAATTCAACAAAAACCTCAACAATGAAAAACACCAATATAATTCAAAAACAACCTCAATTTTGAAAAACACCAACAGATTTAACAACCTCAACATTCAAATACACCAACAAATTCAACAACAACCTCAGCTTTGAAAAACACCAACAAATTCAACTCCAACCTCAACATTCAAAACCTTCAACAATTTGAATAACAAACTCAACAATGAAAAACACCAACAAATTTAACTGTAACCACAATTTTGAAAAATATAAAAAGATTTAAAAAAAACATTGAATACACCAAAAAATTCAACAACAACCTCAACATTGAAAAACACCAAAATATTCAAAAACAACCTCAACTTTGAAAAACACGATCCAATTCCTAAACCTCAACATTGAAAAGCACCAAAAAATTCAACTACAACCTCAATATTGTTAATCACCAACAAATTCAACAAAACCTTCAACAATGGAAAAGAGCAACAAATTCTTCGAAAACCTCAACAATGAAAAATACCAACAAATTCAACTACAACCTCAACATTCAAAAACACCAACAAATTCAACAAAAACGTCAACAATGGAAAACACCAACAAATTCATCAAAATCCTCAACAATGAAAAACACCACAAAATTCATTAACAACCTCAACATTCAAAAATACCAACAAATTCAACAACCTCAACATTGAAGAACTCCAAGAAATTCCACAACAACCTCAACAATGAAAAACACCAAAAAATTCAACAACACCAACATTGAAAAACACCAACAAATTCAACAACAACCTCAATATGAAAATCACCAATAAATTCAACAACAACCTCAACAATGAAAAACATGAAAAAATTCAACAACAACAACCTCAACAATGAAAAACACCAAAAAATTCAACAAGAACATCAACATTGAAAAACACCAACAAATTGAACAACAACCTCACTATTGAAAATCACCATCAAATTCAACAACAACCTCAACAATGAAAAACATCCAAAAATTCAATAACAACAACCTCAGCAATGAAAAACACCAAAACATTCAACAACAACCTCAACATTAATCAACACCAACAAATTCCACAACAACCTCCACAATGAAAAACACCAAAAAATTCAACAACAACCCCAACATTGAAAAACACCAACAAATTCAATAACAACCTCAACTTTGAAAAGCACGATCCAATTCCAAAACCTCAACATTGAAAAGCACCAAAAAATTCAACTACAACCTCAATATTGTTAATCACCAACAAATTCAACCACAACCTCAACATTCAAAAACATCAAAAATTCAACAATAACCTCAACAATGGAAAACACCAACAAATTCATCAAAAACCTCAACAATGAAAAACACCAACAAATTCAATTACAACCTCAACATTCAAAAACACAAACAAATTCAACAAAAACCTCAACAATGGAAAACACAAAAAAATTCATCAAAAACCTCAAAAATGAAAAACACCAAAAAATTCATCAACAACCTCAACATTCAAAAACACAAACAAATTCAACAACAACCTCAAATATGAAAAACACCAAAAAATTCATCAACAACCTCAACATTCAAAAACACGAACAAATTCAACAAAAACCTCAACAATGGAAAACACCAGCAAATTCATCAAAAAGCTCAAAAATGAAAAACACCAAAAAATTCATCAACAACCTGAAAATTCAAAAGCACAAACAAATTCAACAACCTCAACATTGAAGAACTCCAAGAAATACAACAACAACCTCAACAATGAAAAACACCAAAAAATTCAACAATGAAGAACATCCAAACATTCAACAACAACAACCTCAACAATGAAAAACACCAAAAAATTCAACAACAACCTCAGCAGTGAAAAACACGTACAAATTCAACAACAACCGCAATATTGAAAATCACCATCTAATTCAACAACAACCTCAACAATGAAAAACATCCAAAAATTCAACAACAACGACCTCAACATTCAAAAACACCAACAAATTCAAAAACAACCTCAACAATGAATAACACCCAAAAATTCATCAACAATCACAACATTCAAAAAGACCAAAAAATTCAACGAAAACCTCAAAAATGAAAAACACCAAAAAATTCAACAACAACCTCTACTTTGAAAAACACAAACAAATTCAACAGCCTCAACATTGAAAAAGACCAACATATTCAACAACAACCTCAAAAGTGAAAAGCACCAAAAAATTTAACAACAACCTCAGCATTCAACAACACCAACAAATTCAACAACAACCTCAACCATGAAAAACACCAAAAAATTCAACAACAACCTCAACATTGAAAAACACCAACAAATTCAACAACAACCTCAAAATTCAAAAACTCCAACAAATTCTAGAAAAACCTCAACATTGAAAAACACCAAAAAATTCAACAACAACCTCAACAATGAAAAACACCAAAAAATTCAACAAGAACCTCAACATTCAATAACACCAAAAGATAAAAACAACGTCAACCTTCAAAAACACCAGCAAATTCAACCAAAACCTCAACAATGAAAAAACCAAAAAAATCAACAACAACCTCAACTTTGAAAAACACCAACAAATTCAACAATAACCTCAACATTGAAAACCTCCAACAAGTTCAACAACAACCTCAACAATGAAAAACACCAAAAAAATTCAATAACAACCTCAACAATGAAAAACACCAAAAAAGATCAATAAAAACCTCAACATTGAAAAACACCAACAAATTCAACAACCTCAACATTGAAGAACTCCAAGAAATACAACAACAACCTCAACAATGAAAAACACCAAAAAATTCAACAACAACCCCATCATTGAAAAACACCAACAAATTCAACAACAACCTCAATATTGAAAATCACCAACTAATTCAACAATGAGAAACATCCAAAAATTCAACAACAACAACCTCAACAATGAAAAACACCAAAAAATTCCACAACAAACTGAACATTGAAAATCACCAACAAATTCAACAACAACCTCAACTTTGAAAAACACCAACAAATTCATAAACCTCAACATGGAAAAACACCAACAAATTCAACCACAACCTCAACATTGAAAATCACCAAAAATTTCAACAAGAACCTCAACATTCAATAACACCAAACAATAAAAACAGCAACCTCAACATTTAAAAACACCAACAAATTCAACCAAAACCTCAACAATGAAAAACACCAAAAAATTCAACAACAATCTCAACATTGAAAATCAACAAAATATTCAATAACAACCTCAACTTTGAAAAGCACGATCCAATTCCAAAACCTCAACATTGAAATGCACCAAAAAATTCAACTACAACCTCAATATTGTTAATCACCAACAAATTCAACCACAACCTCAACATTCAAAAACACCAACAAATTCAACAATAACCTCAACATTGGAAAATGCCAACAAATGCATCAAAAACCTCAACAATGAAAAACACCAACAAATTCAACTACAACCTCAAGATTCAAAAACACAAACAAATTCAACAAAAACCTCAACAATGGAAAACACCACCAAATTCATCAAAAACCTCAACATTCAAAAACACCAACAATTTCAACAACAACCACAGCAATGAAAAACATCAATAAATTCAACAACAACCTCAACAATGAAAAACACCAAAAAATTCAATAACAACCTCAACAATGAAAAACACTAAAAAAGATCAATAAAAACCTCAACTTTGAAAAACTCCAAGAATTTCAACAACTACCACAACAATTGAAAGCACGAAAAAATTTCGACAACATTCTCAACATTGAAAATCACCATCAAATTCAATAAAAACCTCAACAAAGAAAAACACCAAAAAATTCAACAACAACCTCAATTTTGAAAAAAACCAACAGATTTAAGAACCTCAACATTGAAATAAACCAACAAATTCAACAACAACCTCAGCTTTGAAAACACCAACAAATTCAATGGCAACCTCAACATTGAAAAACTCCAACAATTTCAATAACAACCTCAACAATGAAAAACACCAAGATATTCAACCGCAATCTCAATTTTGAAAAATACAAAAAGATTCAAAAAAGAACATTGAATACACCAAAAAATTCAACAACAACCTCAACATTGAAAAACACTGAAATTTTCAACAACAACCTCAACATTCAAAAACACCAAAAAATTCAACAACAACCTCAACATTGAAAAACAACAACAAGTTCAAGAACAACATCAAAATTCAAAAACTCCAACAAATTCAACAAAAACCTCAACAATGGAAACCACCAACAAATTCATCAAAAACCTCAACAATGAAAAATACCAAAAAATTCAACTACAACCTCAACATTCAAAAACACCAACAAATTCAACAAAAACGTCAACAATGGAAAACACCAACAAATTCATCAAAATCTTCAACAATGAAACACATCACAAAATTCATTAACAACCTCAACATTCAAAAATACCAACAAATTCAACAACCTCAACAATGAAAAACACCAAAAAATTCAACAACAACACCAACATTGAAAAAAACCAACAAATTCAACAACAACATCAATATGAAAATCAACAACAAATTCAACAGCAACCTCAACAATGAAAAACATGAAAAAATTCAACAACAACAACCTCAACAATGAAAAACACCAAAATATTCAACAACAACCTCAACATTGAAAAAGACCAACAAATTCAACAACCACCTCAATATTGAAAATCACCATCAAATTCAACAACAACCTCAACAATGAGAAACATCCAAAAATTCAAAAACAACAACCTCAGCAATGAAAAACTCCAAAACATTCAACAACAACCTCAACATTAATCAACACCAACAAATTCCACAACAACCTCAACAATGAAAAACAACAAAAAATTCAACAACAACCCCAATATTGAAAAACACCAACAACTTCAACAACAACCTCAATATTGAAAATCACCAACAAATTCAACAACAAGCTCAACAATGAAAAACATGAAAAAATTCATCAACAATAACCCCAACAATGAAAGACACCAAAAAATTCAACAACAACCTCAACATTGAAAAACACCAACAAATTCAACAACAACCTCAATATTGAAAATCACCATCAAATTCAACAACAACCTCAACAATGAAAAACATCCAAAAATTCAAAAACAACAACCTCAACAATAAAAAACACCAAAACATTCAACAACAACCTCAACATTAATCAACACCAACAAATACAACAACAACCTCAACAATGAAAAACACCAAAAAATTCAACAACAACCCCAACATTGAAAAACACCAACAAATTCAACAACAACCTCAATATTGAAAATCACCAACAAATTCAACAACAACCTCAACAATGAAAAACATCCAAAAATTCAACAGCAACAACCTCAACAATGAAAAACACCAAAAAATTCAACAACAAACTCATCTTTGAAAAAAACCAACAAATTCAACAACCTGAACATTAAAAAACACCAACAAATTAAACAAAAACCTCAACAATGAAAAACACCGAAAAATAAAAAAAACAACCTCAACATTCAAAAACACCAACAAATTCAACAAAAACCTCAAAAATGAAAAACACCAAAAAGTTCATCAAAAACCTCTACTTTGAAAAACACCAACAAATTCAACAACCTCAACATTGAAAAACACCAACTTATTCAACATCAACCTCAACAATGAAAAACACCAAAAAATTCAACAACAACCTCAGCATTCAAAAACACCAAAATATTCAAAAACAACCTCAACTTTGAAAAGCACGATCCAATTCCAAAACCTCAACATTGAAAAGCACAAAAAAATTCAACTACAACCACAATATTGTTAATCACCAACAAATTCTACAAAAACCTCAACAATGGAAACCACCAACAAATTCATCAAAAACCTCTAAAATGAAAAATACCAACAAATTCAATACAACCTCAACATTCAAAAACACCAACAAATTCAACAAAAACCTCAACATTCAAAAACACCAACAAATTCAACAACCTCAACATTGAAGAGCTCCAAGAAATTCCACAACAACCTCAACAATGAAAAACACCAAAAAATTCAACAACAACCCCAACATTGAAAAACACCAACAAATTCAACAACAACCTCAATATTGAAAAAAACCAACAAATTCAACAACAACCTCAACAATGAAAAACATGAAAAAATTCAACAACAACAACCTCAACAATGAAAAACACCAAAAAATTCAACAACAACCCCAACATTGAAAAACACCAACAAATTCAAAAACAACCTCAATATTGAAAATCACCAACAAATTCAACAACAACCTCAACAATGAAAAACATAAAAAAATTCAACAACAACAACCTCAACAATGAAAAACACTAAAAAATTCAGCAACAACCTGAACATTGAAAAACACCAACAAATTCAACAACAACCTCAATATTGAAAATCACCATCAAATTCAACAACAACCTCAACAATGAAAAACATCCAAAAATTCAAAAACAACAACATCAACAATGAAAAACTCGAAAACATTCAACAACAACCTCAACATTAATCAACACCAACAAATTCAACAACAACCTCAACAATGAAAAACACCAAAAAATTCAACAACAACCCCAACATTGAAAAACACCAACAAATTCAACAACAACCTCAACAATGAAAAACATCCAAAAATTCAACAACAACAACCTGAACAATGAAAAACACCAATAAATTCAACAACAAACTCATCTTTGAAAAAAACCAACAAATTCAACAACCTCAACATTAAAAAACAGCAACAAATTCAACAACAGCCTCAACATTGAAAATCTCCAACAAATTCAACAAAAACCTCAACAATGAAAAACACCGAAAAATAAAAAAAACAACCTCAACATTCAAAAACACCAACAAATTCAACGAAAACCTCAAAAATGAAAAACACCAAAAAATTCATCAAAAACCTCTACTTTGAAAAACACCAACAAATTCAACAACCTCAACTTTGAAAAACACCAACTTATTCAACAACAACCTCAACAATGAAAAACACCAAAAAATTCAACAACAACCTCAGCATTCAAAAACACCATCAAATTCAACAACAACCTCAGCAATGAAAATCGTCAAAAAATTCAACAACAACCTCAACAATGAAAAACACCAAAAAATTCAACAACAACCTCAACAATGAAACAAACCCAAAAAATCAATAACAACCTCAACATTGAATAACTCCAACAATTTCAACAACTAACGCAACAATGAAAAACACCAAAAAATTCGACAACAAACTCAACATTGAAAATCACCATCAAATTCAACAAAAACCTCAACAATGAAAAACACCAAAAAATTCAACAACAAACTCAACTTTGAAAAACACCAACGGATTTAACAACCTCAACATTCAAAAACAATAACAAATTTAACAAGAACCTCAGCTTTTAACAACACCAACAGATTCAACAACCTCAACATTGAAACACACCATCAAATTCAACAACAACCTCAACTTTTCAAAATACAAAAAGGTTCAACAAAATAAAAATTGATAACACCAACAAATTCAACGGCAACCTCAACATTGAAAAACTCCAACAATTTCAATGACAACCTCAACAATGAAAAACACCAACAAATTCAACTGCAACCACAATTTTGAAAAATACAAAAAGATTCAAACAAAAACATTGAATACACCAAAAAATTCAACAACAAACTCAAAATTGAAAAACACCAAAATATTCAACAACAACCTCAACCATGAAAAACACCAAAAAATTCAACAACAACCTCAACATTGAAATACTACCACAAATTCAACAACAAACTCAAAATTCAAAAACTCCAACAAATTCAACAAAAACCTCAACATTGAAAAGCACCAAAAAATTCAACAACAACCTCAACAATGAAAAACACCAAAAAATTCAACAAGAACCTCAACATTCAATAACACGAAAAAATAAAAACAACTGCCTCAACATTCAAAAACACCAACAAATTCAAGCAAAACCTCAACAATCAAAAACACCCAAAAAATCAACAACAACCTCAACTTTGAAAAACTCCAACAAATTCAACAACCTCATCATTGAAAAACACCACAAATTCAACAATAACCTCAACATTAAAAACCTCCAACAAGTTCAACTACAACCTCAACAATGAAAAACACCAAAAAATTCAACAACAACCTCAACATTCTAAAACACCAACAATTTCAACAACAACCACAGCAATGAAAAACATCAATAAATTCAACAACAACCTCAACAATGAAAAACACCAAAAAAAATTCAACAACAACCTCAACAATGAAAAACACCAAAAAATTCGACAACAAAATCAACATTGAAAATCACCATCAAGTTCAACAAAAACCTCAACAATCAAAAACACCAAAAAATTCAACCCGAACCTCAGTATTGAAGAACACCAACAGATTTAACAACCTCAACATGCAAAACACCAACAAATTCAACAACAAACTCAGCTTTGAAAAACACCAACAAAATCAACGGCAACCTCAACATTGAAAAACTCCAACAATTCCAATTACAACCTCAACAATGAAAAACACCAACAAATTCAACTGCAACCACAATTTTGAAAAATACAAAAAGATTCAAAAAAAAACATTGAATACACCAAAAAATTCAACAACAACCTCAACATTGAAAAACACCAATATATTCAACAACAACCTCAACTTTGAAAAACACGATCCAATTCCAAAACCTCAACATTGAAAAGCCCAAAAAAATTCAACTACAACCTCAAAATTGTTAATCAGCAACAAATTCAACAAAAACCTCAACAATGGAAAGCACCAACAAATTCATCAAAAACCTCAACAATGAAAAATACCAACAAATTCAACTACAACCTCAACATTCAAAAACACCAACAAATTCAACAAAAACCTCAACAATGGAAAACACCAACAAATTCATCAAATTCCTCAACAATGAAAAACACCAAAATATACATCAACAACTTCAACATTCAAAAACACCAACAAATTCATCAACCTCAACAATGAAGAACTTCAAGAAATTCCACAACAACCTCAACAATGAAAAACACCAACGAATTCAACAACAACCTCAACATTGAAAATCACCAACAAATTCAACAACAACCTCAACAATGAAAAACATCCAATAATTCGACAACAACAAACTCAACAATGAAAAACACCAAAAAATTCAACAAGAACCTCAACATTCAATAACACCAACAAATTCAAAAACAACCTCAATATTGAAAATCATCATCAAATTCAACAACAACCTCAACAATGAAAAACATCCAAAAATACAAAAACAACAACCTCAACAATGAAAACCACCAAAACATTCAACAACAACCTCAACATTAATCAACACCAACAAATTCCACAACAACCTCAACAATCAAAAACACCATCAAATTCAACAACAACCTCAGTAATGAAAATCGTCAAAAAATTCAACAACCACCTCAACAATGAAAAACACCAAAAAATTGAACAACAACCTCAACAATGAAACAAACTCAAAAAATCAATAACAACCTCAACATTGAAAAACAACCTCAACATTCGACAACAAACTCAACATTGAAAATCACCATCAAATTCAACAAAAACCTCAACAATGAAAAACAACAAAAAATTCAACAACAACCTCAACTTTGAAAAACACCAACAGATTTAACAACCTCAACATTCAAAAACACCAACAAATTTAAGAACAACCTCAGCTTTTAAAAACACCAACAGATTCAACAACCTCCACTTTGAAAAACACCATCAAATTCAACAACAACCTCAACTTTTAAAAATACAAAAAGGTTCAACAAAATAAAAATTGATAACACCAACAAATTCAACGGCAACCTCAACATTGAAAAACTCCAACAATTTCAATAACAACCTCAACAATGAAAAACACCAACAAATTCAACTGCAATCTCAATTTTGAAAAATACAAAAAGATTCAAACAAAAACATTGAATACACCAAAAAATTCAACAACAAACTCAAAATTGAAAAACACCAAAATATTCAACAACCTCAACCATGAGAAACACAAAAAAATTCAACAACAACCTCAACATTGAAAAACAACAACAAATTCAACAACAACCTCAAAATTCGAAAACTCCAACATATTCAACAAAAACCTCAACATTGAAAAACACCAAAAAATTCATCAAGAACGTCAACATTCATTAACACCAAAAAATAAAAACAACAGCCTCAACATTCAAAAACACCTACAAATTCAACCAAAACCTCAACAATCAAAAACACCCAAAAAATCAACAACAACCTCAACTTTGAAAAACTCCAACAAATTCAAGAACCTCATCATTGAAAAACACCACAAATTCAACAATAACCTCAACATTGAAAACCTCCAACAAGTTGAAAAACAACCTCAACATTCAAAAACACCAACAATTTCAACAACAACCACAGCAATGAAAAACATCAATAAATTCAACAACAACCTCAACAATGAAAAACACCAAAAAAATTCAACAACAACCTCAACAATGAAAAACACCAAAAAATTCGACAACAAACTCAACATTGAAAATCACCATCAAGTTCAACAAAACCTCAACAATGAAAAACACCAATAAATTCAACCAGAACCTCAGTTTTGAAAAACACCAACAGATTTAACAACCTCAACTTTCAAATACACCAACAAATTCAACAACAAGCTCAGCTTTGAAAAACACCAACAAATTCAACGGCAACCTCAACATTGAAAAACTCCAACAATTTCAATAACAACCTCAACAATGAAAAACACCAACAGATTCAACTGCAACCACAATTTTGAAAAATACAAAAAGATTCAAAAAAAAACATTGAATACACCAAAAAATTCAACAACAACCTCAACATTGAAAAACACCAAAATATTCAACAACAACCTCAAATTTGAAAAACACGATCCAATTCCAAAACCTTAACATTGAAAAGCCCAAAAAAATTCAACTACAACCTCAATATTGTTAATCACCAACAAATTCATCAAAAACCTCAACAATGAAAAATACCAACAAATTCAACTATAACCTCAACATTCAAAAACACCAACAAATTCAAGAAAAACCTCAACAATGGAAAACACCAACAAATTCATCAAAATCCTCAACAATGAAAAACACCAAAAAATACATCAGTAACCTCAACATTCAAAAACACCAACAAATTCATCAACCTCAACAATGAAGAACTCCATAAAATTCCACAACAACCTCAACAATGAAAAACATCAAAAAATTCAACAACAACCCCAACATTGAAAAACACCAACGAATTCAACGACAACCTCAACATTAAAAATCACTAACAAATTCAACAACAACCTCAACAATGAAAAACATCCATAAATTCAACAACAACAACCTCAACAATGAAAAACACCAAAAAATTCAACAAGAACCTCAACATTCAATAACACCAAAAAATAAAAACAACAACCTGAACATTCAATAACACCAAGAAATTCAACCAAAACCTCAACAATCAAAAGCCCCCAAAAAATCACAACAACCTCAACTTTGAAAAACTCCAACAAATTCAACAACCTCATCATTGAAAAACAACAACAAATTCAACAATAACCTCAACATTGAAAACCTCCAACAAATTCAACAACAACCTCAGCAATGAAAAACACCAAATAATTCAACAACAACCCCAACATTGCAAAACACCAACGAATTCAACAACAACCTCACATTGAAAATCACCAACAAATTCAACAACAACCTCAACAATGAAAAACATCCACAAATTCAACAACAACAACCTCAACAATGAAAAACAGCAAAAAATAAAACAACAAACTCATCTTTGAAAAAAACCAACAAATTCAACAACCCCAACATTAAAAATCACCATCAAAATCAACAAAAACCTCAACAATGAAAAACACCGAAAAATAAAGACATCAACCTCAACATTCATAAACACCAACAAATTCAACGAAAACCTCAAAAATGATAAACACCAAAAAATTCATTAAAAACCTCTACTTTGAAAAACACCAACAAATTCAACAACCTCAACATTGAATAACACCAACTTATTCAAAAACAAATTCAACAATGAAAAACACCAAAAAATTCAACAACAACCTCAGCATTCAAAAACACCATCAAATTCAACAACAACCTCAGCAATGAAAATCGTCAAAAATTCAACACCAACCTCAGCAATGAAAAACGCAAAAAAATTCAACAACAACCTCAACAATGAAACACACCCAAAAATTCAATAACAACCTCAACATTGAAAAACTCCAATAATGTCAACAACTACCGCAACAATGAAAACCAGCAAAAATTCGACAACAAACTCAACATTGAAAATCACCATCATATTCAACAAAAATCTCAACAATAAAAAGCACCGAAAAATTCAACAACAACCTCAACTTTGAAAAACACCAACAGATTTAACAACCTCAACATTCAAAGACTCCAACAGATTTAACAACAAGCTCAGCTTTGAAAAACACCAACAAATTCAACAACCTCAACATTGAAAAACACCATCAAATTCAACAACAACCTCAACTTTTAAAAATACAAAAAGGTTCAACAAAATAAAAATTGATAACACCAACAAATTCAACGAAAACCACAACATTGAAAAACTCCAACCATTTCAATAACAACCTCAAAAATGAAAAACACCAACAAATTCAACTGCAATCTCAATTTTGAAAACAACAAAAAGATTTAAAAAAAAACATTGAATACACCAAAAAATTCAACAACAACCTCAACAATGAAAAACACCAAAATATTCAACAACATCCTCAACCATGAAAAACACCAAAAAATTCAACAACAACCTGAACATTGAAAAACACCAATAAATTCAACAACAACCTCAATATTGAAAATCACCATCAAATTGAACAACAACCTCAACAATGAAAAACATCCAAAAATTCAAAAACAACAACCTCAACAATGAAAAACACCAAAACATTAAACAACAACCTCAACATTAATCAACACCAACAAATTCAACAACAACCTCAAGAATGAAAAACACCAAAAAATTCAACAACAACCGCAACATTCAAAAACACCAACAATTTCAACAACAACCACAGCAATGAAAAACATCAATAAATTCAACAACAACCTCAACAATGAAAAACACCAAAACATTCAACAACAACCTCAACATTAATCAACACCAACAAATTCAACAACAACCTCAAGAATGAAAAACATCAAAACATTCAACAACAACCGCAACATTCAAAAACACCAACAATTTCAACAACAACCACAGCAATGAAAAACATCAATAAATTCAATAACAACCTCAACAATGAAAAACACCAAAAAAAATTAAACAACAACCTCAACAACGAAAAACACCAAAAAAATCAATAAAAACATCAACATTGAAAAACTCCATGAATTTCAACAACTACCACAACAATGAAAAACAGCAAAAAATTCGACAACAAACTCAACATTGAAAAACACCAACAAATTAAACAACAACCTCAATATTGAAAATCACCAACAAATTCAACAACAACCTCAACAATGAAAAACACCAAAACATTCAACAACAACCTCAACATTAATCAACACCAACAAATTAAACAACAACCTCAACAATGAAAAACACCAAAAAATTCAACAACAACCCAAACATTGAAAAACACCAACAAATTCAACAACAACCTAAATATTGAAAATCACCAACAAATTCAACAACAACCTCAACATTGAAAAACATGAAAAAATTCAACAACAACAACCTCAACAATGAAAAACACCAAAAAATTCAACAACAACCTCAACATTAAAAAACACCAACAAATTCAACAACCTCAACATTGAAAAACACCAACTTATTCAACAAAAACCTCAACAATGAAAAACACCAAAAAATTCAACAACAACCTCAGCATTCAAAAACACCATCAAATTCAACAACAACCTCAGCAATGAAAATCGTCAAAAAATTCAACAACAACCTCAACAATGATAAACACCAAAAAATTCAACAACAACCTCAACAATGAAACAAACCCACAAAACCAATAACAGCCTCAACATTGAAAAATTCCAACAATTTCAACAACTACCGCAACAATGAAAAACTCCAAAAAATTCGACAACAAACTCAACATTGAAAATCATCATCAAATTCAACAAAAACCCCAACAATGAAAAACAACAAAAAATTCAACAACAACCTCAACTTTGAAAAACACCAACAGATTTAACAACCTCAACATTCAAAAACACCAACAAATTTAACAACAACCTCAGCTTTGAAAAACACCAACAGATTCAACAACCTCAGCATTGAAAAACACCATCAAATTCAACAACAACCTCAACTTTTAAAAATACAAAAAGGTTCAACAAAATAAAAATTGATAACACCAACACATTCAACGGCAACCTCAACATTGAAAAACTCCAACAATTTCAATAACAACCTCAACAATGAAAAACACCAACAAATTCAACTGCAATCTCAATTTTGAAAAATACAAAATGATTCAAAATAAAACATTGAATACACCGAAAAATTCAACAACAACCTCAACATTGAAAAACTCCAGCAAATTCAACAACAACCTCAAAATTCAAAAACTCCAATAAATTCAACAAAAACCTCAAAATTGAAAAACACCAAAAAATTCATTAAAAACCTCTACTTTGAAAAACACCAACAAATTCAACAACCTCAACATTGAAAAACACCAACTTTTTCAACAACAACTTCAACAATGAAAAACACCAAAAAATTCAACAACAACCTCAGCATTCAAAAACACCATCAAATTCAACAACAACCTCAGCAATGAAAATCGTCAAAAAATTCAACACCAACCTCAGCAATGATAAACGCAAAAAAATTCAACAACAACCTCAACAATGATAAACACCAAAAAATTCAATAACAACCTCAACATTGAAAAACTCCAACAATTTCAACAACTACCGCAACAATGAAAACCAGCAAAAAATTCGACAACAAACTCAACATTGAAAATCACCATCATATTCAATAAAAATCTCAACAATGAAATGCACCGAAAAATTCAACAACAACCTCAACTTTGAAAAACACCAACAGATTTAACAACCTCAACATTCAAAGACTCCAACAGATTTAACAACAAGCTCAGCTTTGAAAAACACCAACAAATTCAACAACCTCAACATTGAAGAACTCCAAGAAATTCCACAACAACCTCAACAATGAAAAACACCAAAAAATTCAACAACAACACCAACATTGAAAAACACCAACAAATTCAACAACAACCTCAACATTGAAAATCACCATCAAATTCGACAACAACCTCAACAATGAAAAACATCCAAAAATTCAAAAACAACAACCTCAACAATGAAAAACACCAAAACATTCAACAACAACCTCAACATTAATCAACACCAACAAACTCAACAACAACCTCAACAATGAAAAACACCATAAAATTCAACAACAAACTCATCTTTGAATAAAACCATCGAATTCAACAACCTCAACATTCAAAAACACCAACAAATTCAACGAAAACCTCAAAAATGAAAAACACCAAAAAATTCATTAAAATCCTCTTCTTTGAAAAACACCAACAAATTCAACAACCTCAACATTGAAAAACACCAACTTATTTAACAACAACTTCAACAATGAAATACACCAAAAAAATCAAGAACAACCTCAGCATTCAAAAACACCATCAAATTCAACAACAACCTCAGCAATGAAAATCGTCAAAAAATTCAACAACAATCTCAACAATGAAACACACCCAAAAAATCAATAACAACCTCAACATTGAAAAACTTCAACAATTTCAACAACTACCGCAACAATGAAAAACACCAAAAAATTCGACAACAAACTCAACATTGAAAATCAAAATCAAATTCAACAAAAATCTCAACAATGAAAACCAACAAAAAATTCATCAACAACCTCAACTTTGAAAAACACCAACAGATTTAACAACCTCAACATTCAAAAACTCCAACAAATTTAACAACAACCTCAGCTTTGAAAAACACCAACAAATTCAACAACTCAACATGGAAAAACACCATCAAATTCAACAAAAACCTCAACTTTTAAAAATACAAAAACGTTCAACAAAATAAAAATTGATAACAGCAACAAATTCAACGGCAACCTCAACATTGAAAAACTCCAACAATTTCAATAACAACCTCAACAATTAAAAAAACCAACAAATTCAACTGCAATCTCAATTTTGAAAAATACAAAAAGATTAAAAAAAAAACATTGAATACTACAAAAAATTCAACAACAACCACAACATTGAAAAACACCAAAATATTCAACAACAACCTCAAACATGAAAAACACCAAAAAATTCAACAACAACCACAACATTGAAAAACACCAACAAATTCAACAACAACCTCCAAATTCAAAAACTCCAACAAATTCAACAAAAACCTCAACATTGAAAAACACCAAAAAATCCAACAACAACCACAACAATGAAAAACACCAAAAAATTCAACAAGAACCTGAACATTCAATAACACCAAAAAATAAATACAACAACCTCAACATTCAAAAACACCAACAAATTCAACGAAAACCACAAAAATGAAAAACACCAAAAAACTCATTAAAAACCTCTACTTTGAAAAACATCAACAAATTCAACAAGCTCAACATTGAAAAACACCAACTTATTCAACAACAACTTCAACAATGAAAAACACCAAAAAATTCATCAACAACCTCATCATTCAAAAACACCAAAATATTCAACAACAACCTCAACAATGAAAAAGACCAACAAATTCAACAACCACAATATTGAAGAACAACAACAAATTTAACGACAACCTCAACATTCATCAAACCAACAAATTCAACAAAAACCTCAACAATGAAACACACAAAAAAATTCAACAAGAACCTCAACTTTGAAAAACACCAGCAAATTCAACAACCTCAACATTGAAAAACACCAATAATTTCAATTTCAACCTCAACTTTGAAAAATACAAAAAAGTTCAATAAAAGCCATTGATCAAACTAATAAATTCAACAACCTCAACATTGAAAATCACCAACAAATTCAACAACAACCTCAACAATGAAAAACACCAAATAATTCGACAACAAACTCAACATTGAAAATCACCATCAAATTCAACAAAAACCTCTACAATGAAAAACACCAAAAAATTCAACCAGAACCTCAATTTTGAAAAACACCAACAGATTTAACAACCGCAACATTCAAATACACCAACAAATTCAACAAAAACCTCAACAATGGAAAACACCAACAAATTCATCAAAATCCTAAACAATGAAAAACACCAAAAAATACATCAACAACCTCAACATTCAAAAACACCAACAAATTCAACAACAACCTCAACAATGGAAACCACCAACAAAATCATCAAAAACCTCAACAATGAAAAATACCAACAAATTCAACTACAACCTCAACATTCAAAATCAGCAACAAATTCAATAAAAACCTCAACAATGGAAAAGACCAACAAATTCATCAAAATCCAAAACAATGAAAAGCACCAAAAAATACATCAACAACCTCAACATTCAAAAACACCAACAAATTCAACAACAACCTCAACAATGAAAAACACCAAAAAATTCAACAACAACCTCAACAATGAAACACACCCAAAAAATCAATAACAACCTCAACATTGAAAAACTCCAACAATTTCAACAACTACCGCAACAATGAAAAACACCAAAAAATTCGGTAACAAACTCAACATTGAAAATCACCATCAAATTCAACAACAAACTCAACTTTTAAAAATACAAAAAGGTTCAACAAAATAAAAATTGATAACACCAACAAATTCAACAACAACATCAACAATGAATAACATCAATAAATTCAACAACAACAACAACCTCAACAACGAAAAAAAAAGAAAAACTCAATAACAACCTCAACATTCAAAAACACCAAGATATTCAACCTCAACAATGAAACACACCAAAAAATTCAACAAGTACCTCAACATTCAAAAACCCCATCAAATTCAACCAAAACCTCAACATTGAAAAACATCAAAAAATTCAACATAAAACATCACCTTTGAAAAACAACAATAAATTCAACAACCTCAACATTGAAAAATTGCAACAAATTCAAGAACCTCAACACTGAAAAACACCAAAAAATTCAACAACAACCTCAACATTCAAAAACACCAACAAATTCAACAAAAACATCAACAATGAAAAACACCAAACAATTCAACAACAACCTCAACATTGAAAAACACCAAAATATTCAACAACAACCTCAACTTTGAAAAACAACAACAAATTCAACTACAACTTCAAGATTGTTAATCACCAACAAATTCAACTACAACCTCAACATTGAAAAACACCAACAAATTCAACAAAAACCTCAACAATGAAAAACACCAAACACTTCAACAACAACCTCAACATTGAAAAACACCAAAATATTCAACAACAACCTCAACTTTGAAAAACAACAACAAATTCAACTACAACTTCAAGATTGTTAATCACCAACAAATTCAACTACAACCTCAACATTGAAAAACACCAACAAATTCAACAAAAACCTCAACAATGGAAAACACCAACAAATTCATCAAAAATCTCAACAATGAAAAACACCAAAAAATTCATCGACAACCTCATCATTCAAAAACACCAAAATATTCAACAACAACCTCAACAATGAAAAACACCAACAAATTCAACAACCACAATATTGAAGAACAACAACAAATTCAACGACAACCTCAACATTTAAAAACACCAACAATTTCAACAAAAACCTCAACAATGAAATACACCAAAAATTCAACAACAACCTCAACTTTGAAAAACACCAACAAATTCAACAACCTCAACATTGAAAAACACCAACAATTTCAACTTCATCCTGAACTTTGAAAAATACAAAAAAGTTCAATAAAAGCCATTGATCACACCAATAAATTCAACAACCTCAATATTGAAAATCACCATCAAATTCAACAAAAACCTCAACAATAAAAAACACCAGAAAATTCAACCAGAAACTCAATTTTGAAAAACACCAACAGATTTAACAACCTCAACATTCAAATACACCAACAAATTCAACAACAACCTCAGCTTCGAGAAACACCAACAAATTCAACGGCAACCTCAACATTGAAAAACTCCAACAATTTCAATAACAACCTCAGCAATGAAAAACACCAACAAATTCAAATGCACCCTCAATTTTGAAAAATACAAAAAGATTCAAAAAAAATACATTGAATACACCAAAAAATTCAACAACAACCTCAACATTGAAAAACACCAAAATATTCAACAACAACCTCAACTTTGAAAAACACGATCCAATTCCAAAACCTCAACATTGAAAAGCACCAAAAAATTCAACTACAACCTCAATATTGTTAATCACCAACAATTTCAACAAAAACCTCAACAATGGAAACCACCAACAAATTCATCAAAAACCTCAACAATGAAAAATACCAACAAATTCAACTGCAACCTCAACATTCAAAAACACCAACAAATTCAACAAAAACCTCAACAATGGAAAACACCAACAAATTCATCAAAATCCTCAACAATGAAAAACAGCAAAAAATACATCAACAACCTCAACATTCAAAAACACCAACACATTCAACAACCTCAACATTGAAGAACTCCAAGAAATTCCACAACAACCTCAACAATGGAAAACACCAAAAAATTCAACAACAACACCAACATTGAAAAACACCAACAAATTCAACAACAACCTCAATATTGAAAATCACCAACAAATTCAACAACAAACTCAACAATGAAAAATATCCAAAAATTCAGCAACAACAACCTCAACAATGAAAAACACCAAAAAATTCAACAACTACCTCAACATTGAAAAACACCAAAAAATTCAACAACAATCTTAACAAAGAAAAACACCAAAAAATTCAACAACAACCTCAACAATGAAACACACCCAAAAAATCAATAACAACCTCAACATTGAAAAACTCCAACAATTTCAACAACTACCGCAACAATGAAAAACACCAAAAAATTCGGCAACAAGCTCAACATTGAAAATCACCATCAAATTCAACAACAACCTCAACTTTTAAAAATAATAAAAGGTTCAACAAAATAAAAATTGATAACACCAACAAATTCAACAACAACCTCAACAATGAATAACATCAAAAAATTCAACAACAACAACAACCTCAACAACGAAAAAAAAAAGAAAAACTCAATAACAACCTCAACATTCAAAAACACCAAGATATTCAACCTCAACAATGAAAAACACCAAAAAATTCAACAAGAACCTCAACATTCAAAAACCCCATCAAATACAACCAAAACCTCAACAATGAAAAACATCAAAAAATTCAACATAAAACATCACCTTTGAAAAACAACAATAAATTCAAGAACCTCAACTTTGAAAAACGCCAACAAATTCAACAACAACCTCAACATTGAAAAATTGCAACAAATTCAACAACTTCAACACTGAAAAACGCCAACAAATTCAACAACAACCTCAACATTCAAAAACACCAACAAATTCAACAAAAACATCAACAATGAAAAACACCAAACAATTCAAAAACAACCTCAACATTGAAAAACACCAAAATATTCAACAACAACCTCAACTTTGAAAAACAACAACAAATTCAAAAACCTCTACAATGAAAAACACCAACAAATTCAACTACAACTTCAAGATTGTTAATCACCAACAAATTCAACTACAACCTCAACATTCAAAAACACCAACAAATTCAACAAAAACATCAACAATGGAAAACACCAACAAATTCATCAAAATCCTAAACAATGAAAAACACCAAAAAATACATCAACAACCTCAACATTCAAAAACACCAACAAATTCAACAACAACCTCAACAATGGAAACCACCAACAAATTCATCAAAAACCTCAACAATGAAAAATACCAACAAATTCAACTACAACCTCAACATTCAAAATCAACAACAAATTCAATAAAAACCTCAACAATGGAAAACACCAACAAATTCATCAAAATCCAAAACAATGAAAAGCACCAAAAAATACATCAACAACCTCAACATTCAAAAACACCAACAAATTCAACAACAACCTGAACAATGAAAAACACCAAAAAATTCAACAACAACCTTAACAAAGAAAAACACCAAAAAAATCAACAACAACCTCAACATTGAAAAACTCCAACAATTTCAACAACTACCGCAACAATGAAAAACACCAAAAAATTCGGCAACAAACTCAACATTGAAAATCACCATCAAATTCAACAACAAACTCAACTTTTAAAAATACAAAAAGGTTCAACAAAATAAAAATTGATAACACCAACAAATTCAACAACAACCTCAACAATGAATAACATCAAAAAATTCAACAACAACAACAACCTCAACAACGAAAAAAAAAGAAAAACTCAATAACAACCTCAACATTCAAAAACACCAAGATATTCAACCTCAACAATGAAACACACCAAAAAATTCAACAAGAACCTCAACATTCAAAAACCCCATCAAATTCAACCAAAACCTCAACAATGAAAAACATCAAAAAATTCAACATGAAACATCACCTTTGAAAAACAACAATTAATTCAACAACCTCAACATTGAAAAATTGCAACAAATTCAACAACCTCAACACTGAAAAACACCAAAAAATTCAACAACAACCTCAACATTCAAAAACACCAACAAATTCAACAAAAACATCAACAATGAAAAACACCAGACAATTAAACAACAACCTCAACATTGAAAAACACCAAAATATTCAACAACGACCTCAACTTTGAAAAACAACAACAAATTCAACTACAACTTCAAGATTGATAATCACCAACAAATTCAACTACAACCTCAACATTCAAAAACACCAACAAATTCAACAACCACAATACTGAAGAACAACAACAAATTCAACGACAACCTCAACATTCAAAAACACCAACAAATTCAACAAAAACCTCAACAATGAAATACACCAAAAATTTCAACAACAACCTCAACTTTGAAAAACACCAACATAATTCAACAACCTCAACATAGAAAAACACCAACAATTTCAACTTCAACCTCAACTTTGAAAAATACAAAAAAGTTCAATAAAAGCCATTGATCACACCAATAAATTCAACAACCTCAACATTGAAAATCACCATCAAATTCAACAAAAACCTCAACAATGAAAAACACCAGAAAATTCAACCAGAACCTCAATTTTGAAAAACACCAACAGATTTAACAACCTCAACATTCAAATACACAAACAAATTCAACAACAACCTCAGCTTTGAAAAACACCAACAAATTCAACGGCAACCTCAACATTGAAAAACTCCAACAATTTCTATAACAACCTCAGCAATGAAAAACACCAACAAATTCAACTACACCCTCAGTTTTGAAAAATACAAAAAGATTAAAATAAAATACATTGAATACACCAAAATATTCAACAACAACCTCAACTTTGAAAAACACGATCCAATTCCAAAACCTCAACATTGAAAAGCACCAAAAAATTCAACTACAACCTCAATATTGTTAATCACCAACAAATTCAACAAAAACCTCAAGAATGGAAACCACCAACAAATTCATCAAAAACCTCAACAATGAAAAATACCAACAAATTCAACTGCAACCTCAACATTCAAAAACACCAACAAATTCAACAAAAACCTCAACAATGGAAAACACCAACAAATTCATCAAAATCCTCAACAATGAAAAACAGCAAAAAATACATCAACAACCTCAACATTCAAAAACACCAACAAATTCAACAACCTCAACATTGAAGAACTCCAAGAAATTCCACAACAACCTCAACAATGAAAAACACCAAAAAATTCAACAACAACCCCAACATTGAAAAATACCAACAAATTCAACAACAACCTCAATATTGAAAATCACCAACAAATTCAACAACAACCTCAACAATGAAAAACATCAAAAAATTCAACAACAACAACCTCAACAATGAAAAACACCAAAAAATTCAACAACAACCTCAACATTGAAAAACACCAACAAATTCAACAACAACCTCAATATTGAAAATCACCATCAAATTCAACAACAACCTCAACAATGAAACACATCCAAAAATTCAAAAACAACAACCGCAACAATGAAAAACACCAAAAAATTCAACAACAACATCAACTTTGAAAAACACCAACAAATTCAACAACAACCTCAATATTGAAAATCACCATCAAATTCAACAACAACCTCAAAAATGAAAAACATCCAAAAATTCAAAAATAACAACCTGAACAATGAAAAACAACAAAACATTCATCAACAACCAAAATATTCATAAACACCAACAAATTCAACAACAACCTCAACAATGAAAAAAAAAATTCAACAACAAACTCATCTTTGAAAAAAACCAGCAAATTCAACAACCTCAACATTAAAAAACACCAACAAATGCAACAACAACCTCAACATTGAAAATCTCCAACAAATTCAACAAAAACCTCAACAATGAAAAACACCGAAAAATAAAAACAACAACCTCAACATTCAAAAACACCAACAAATTGAACGAAAACCTCAAAAATGAAAAACACCAAATAATTCATCAAAAACCTCTACTTAGAAAAACACCAACAAATTCAACAACCTCAACATTGAAAAACACCAACTTATTCAACAACAACCTCAACAATGAAAAACACCAAAAAAATTCAACAACAACCTTAACAAAGAAAAACACCAAAAAATTCAACAACAACCTCAACAATGAAACACACACAAATAATCAATAACAACCTCAACATTGAAAAACTCCAACAATTTCAACAAATACTGCAACAATGAAAAACACCAAAAAGTTCGACAACAAACTCAACATTGAAAGTCACCATCCAATTCAACAAAAACCTCAACAATGAAAAACACCAAAAAATTCAACAACAACCTCAACTTTGAAAAACACCAACAGATTTAACAACCTCAACATTCAAAAACAACAACAAATTTAACAACAACCTCAGCTTTGAAAAACACCAACAATTTCAACAACCTCAACATTGAAAAACACATCAAATTCAACAACAACCTCAACTTTTAAAAATTCAAAAAGGTTCAACAAAATAAAAATTGATAACACCAACAAATTCAACAACAACCTCAACAATGAATAACATCAAAAAATTCAACAACAACAACAACCTCAACAACGAAAAAAAAAGAAAAGCTCAATAACAACCTCAACATTCAAAAACACAAAGATATTCAACCTCAACAATGAAAGACACGAAAAAATTCAACAACAACCTCAACATTCAAAAACACCAACAAATTCATCCAAAACCTCAACAATGAAAAACATCAAAAAATTCAACATAAAACATCACCTTTGAAAAACAACAATAATTTCAACAACCTCAACATTGAAAAACACCAACAAATTCAACAACAACCTCAACATTGAAAAATTGCAACAAATTCAACAACCTCAACACTGATAAACACCAAAAAATTCAACAACAACTTCAAAATTGAAAAATCACCAAACAATTCAACAACAACCTCAACATTGAAAAACACCCAAATATTCAACAACAACCTCAACTTTGAAAAACAACAAATTCAAAAACCTCTACATTGAAAAACACCAACAAATGCAACTACAACTTCAAGATTGTTAATCTCCAACAAATTCAACTACAACCTCAACATTCAAAAACACCAGCAAATTCAACAAAAACCTCAACAACGGAAAACACCAACAAATTCATTAAAAATCTCCACAATGAAAGACACCAAAAAATTCAGCAACAACCTCATCATTCAAAAACAGCAAAATATTCAACAGCAACCTCAACAATGAAAAACACCAACAAATTCAACAACCACAATATTGAAGAACAACAACAAATTCAACGACAACCTCAACATTCAAAAACACCAACAAATTCAACAAAAACCTCAACAATGAAATACACCAAAAAATTCAACAACAACCTCAACTTTGAAAAACACCAACAAATTCAACAACCTCAACATTGAAAAACACCAACAATTTCAATTTCAACCTCAACTTTGAAAAATACAAAGAAGTTCAATAAAAGCCATTGATCACACCAATAAATTCAACAACCTCAACAATGAAAAAAACCAAAAAATTCAACAACAACCTCAACAATGAAAAACACCAAAAAATTCAACAACAACCTCAACAACGAAACACACCCAAAAAACCAATAACAACCTCAACATTGAAAAACTCCAACAATTTCAACAAATACCGCAACAATGAAAAACACGAAAAAATTCGACAACAAACTCAACATTGAAAATTACCATCAAATTCAACAAAAACCTCAACAATGAAAAACACCAAAACATTCAACAACAACGTCAACTTTAAAAACACCAAGAAATTCAACAACCTCAACATTGAAAAACACCATCAAATTCAACAACAACCTCAACTATTAAAAATACAAAAAGGTTCAACAAAATAAAATTGATAACACCAACAAATTCAACAACGACCTCAATATTGCAAATGACCAACAAATTCAACAACAACCTCAACAATGAATAACATCAATAAATTCAACAACAACAACCACAACAATGAAAAAAAAACTCAATAACAACCTCAACATTGAAAAACATCAAGATATTCAACAACAACCTTAACAATGAAAAACACCAACAAATTCAACAACAACCTCAATATTGAAAAATACCAAAAAATAAAAACAACAACCTCAACATTCAAAAACCCCAACAAATTCAAACAAAACCTCAACAATCAAAAACATCAAAAAATTCAACAACAACCTCACCTTTGAAAAACACCAATAAATTCAACAACCTCAACATTGAAAAACACTAACAAATTCAACAACAACCTCAACATTGAAAATCTGCAACAAATTCAACAACAACCTCAACACTGAAAAACACCAATAAATTCAACAACAACCTCAACATTCAAAAACACCAACAAATTCAACAAAAACCTCAACAATGAAAAACACCAAAAAATTCAACTACATCCTCAACTTTGAAAAGCACCAACAAATTCAACAACCTCAACATTGAAGAACTCCAAGAAATTCAACAACAACCTCAACAATGAAAAACACTAAAAATTCAACAACAACCCCAACATTGAAAAACACCAACAAATTCAACATCAACCTCAATATTGAAAATCACCAACAAATTCAACGACAACCTCGACAATGAAAAACAACCAAAAATTCAACAACAACAACCCCAATATTGAAAATCACCGTCAAATTCAACAACAACCTCAACAATGAAAAACATCCAAAAATTCAAAAACAACAACCTCAACAATGAAAAACAACAAAACATTCAACAACAACCTCATCCTTCAAAAACACCAGCAAATTCAACAACAACCTCAACAATCAAAAACACCATAAAATTCAACAACAAACTCATCTTCAAAAAAAACCAACAAATTCAACAACCTCAACATTAAAAAACAAAAACAAATTCAACAACAACCTCAACATTGAAAATCTGCAACAAATTCAACATAAACCTCAACAATGAAAAACAACGAAAAAAAAACAACAGCCTCAACATTCAAAAACACCAGCAAATTCAACAAAAACCTCAACCATGAAAAACACCATAAAATTCAACAACAACCTCTACTTTGAAAACCCCCAACAAATTCAACAACGTCAACATTGAATAACACCAACATATTCAAGAAGAACCTCAACATTGGAAAACTCCAACAAATTCAACGACAACCTCAACAATGAAAAAGACCAAAAAATTCTACAACAACCTCAGCAATCAAAAACACCAACAAATTCAACAACAACATCAGCAATGAAAATCATCAAAAAATTCAACAACAACCTCAACAATGAAAAACACCAAATAATTCAACAACCAGCTCAACAATGAAACACATCAAAAAAATCAATAACAACCTCAACATTGAATAACTCCAACAATTTCAACAAATACCGCAACAATGAAAAACACCAAAAAGTTCGACAACAAACTCAACATTGAAAATCACCATCAAATTCAACAAAATCCTCAACAATGAAAACACCAAAAAATTCAACAACAACCTCAACGTTGAAAAACACCAACAGATTTAACAACCTCAACATTCAAAAACACCAACAAATTTAACAACAACCTCAGCTTTGAAAAACACCAACAAATTCAACAACCTCAACATTGAAAAACACCATCAAATTCAACAACAACCTCAACTATTAAAAATACAAAAAGGTTCAACAAAATAAAATTGATAACACCAACAAATTCAACAACGACCTCAATATTGCAAATGACCACCAAATTCAACAACAACCTCAACAATGAATAACATCAATAACTTCAACAACAACAACCACAACAATGAAAAAAAAACAAAAACGCAATAACAACCTCAACATTCAAAAACATCAAGATATTCAACAACAACCTTAACAATGAAAAAAACCAACAAATTCAACAACAACCTCAATATTGAAAAATACCAAAAAATAAAAACAACAACCTCAACATTCAAAAACCCCAACAAATTCAAACAAAACCTCAACAATCAAAAACATCAAAAAATTCAACAACAACCTCACCTTTGAAAAACACCAATAAATTCAACAACCTCAACATTGAAAAACACTAACAAATTCAACAACAACCTCAACATTGAAAATCTGCAACAAATTCAACAACAACCTCAACACTGAAAAACACCAAAAAATTCAACAACAACCTCAACATTCAAAAACACCAACAAATTCAACAAAAACCTCAACAATGAAAAACACCAAAAAATTCAACAACATCCTCAACTTTGAAAAACACCAACAAATTCAACAACCTCAACATTGAAGAACTCCAAGAAATTCAACAACAACCTCAACAATGAAAAACACTAAAAATTCAACAACAACCCCAACGTTGAAAAACACCAACAAATTCAACAACAACCTCAATATTGAAAATCACCAACAAATTCAACGACAACCTCGACAATGAAAAACAACCAAAACTTCAACAACAAGAACCTCAATATTGAAAATCACCATCAAATTCAATAACAACCTCAACAATGAAAAACACCAAAACATTCAACAACAACCTCAACCTTCAAAAACACCAACAAATTCAACAACACCCTCAACAATCAAAAACACCATAAAATTCAACAACAAACTCATCTTTGAAAAAAACCAACAAATTCAACAACCTCAACATTAAAAAACAAAAACAAATTCAACAACAACCTCAACATTGAAAATCTGCAACAAATTCAACAAAAACCTCAACAATGAAAAACAGCGAAAAAAAAAACAACAGCCTCAACATTCAAAAACACCATAAATTCAACAAAAACCTCAACAATGAAAAACACTATAAAATTCAACAACAACCTCTACTTTGAAAACCCGCAACAAATTCAACAACGTCAACATTGAATAACACCAACATATTCAAGAACAACCTCAACATTGAAAAACTCCAACAAATTCAACGACAACCTCAACCTTGAAAAGCACCAAAAAATTCTACAACAACCTCAGCAATCAAAAACACCAACAAATTCAACAACAACCTCAGCAATGAAAATCATCAAAAAATTAAACAACAACCTCAACAATGAAAAACACCAAAAAATTCAACAACAACCTCAACAATGAAAAACACCAAAAAAATCAATAACTACCTCAATATTGAATAACTCCAACAATTTCAGCAACTACCGCAAAAATGAAAAACACCAAAAAATTCAACAACAACCTCAACAATGAAAAACACCAACAAATTCAACAAGTACTGCAACAATGAAAAACAACAAAAAATTCAACAACAACCACAATTTTGAAAAACACCAACAGATTAACAAACTCAACATTGAAAAACTCCAACAAATTCAACAACATCCTCAACAATGAAATACACCAAAAAAATCAATAAAAACCTCAACATTGAAAAACTCCAAGAATTTGAACAATTACAACAACAATGAAAAGGATCAAAGAATTAGACAACAAACTCAACATTGAAAATCACCAACACATTTAACAACTGCAACATTCAAAAACACCAAAAAATTCAACAAAAACCTCAACATTGAAAATCACCAAAAAATTCCACAACAACCTCAACAATGAAAAACACCAACAAATTCAAGAACAACCTCAACATTGAAAAACTCCAACAAATTCAACAACATCCTCAACAATGAAAAACATCAAAAAATTCAAAAACAACCTCAACAATGAATAACACCAAAAAAATTCAACAACAACCTCAACAATGAAATACACCAAAAAAATCAATAAAAACCTCAACATTGAAAAACTCCAAGAATTTGAACAATTACCACAACAATGAAAAGCACCAAAAAATTCAACAACAACCTCAACATTCAAAAACACCAAAAAATTCAACAACAACCTCAACTTTGATAAACACCAATAAATTCAACAACCTCAACATTGAAAATCAGCAACAAATTCAACAACAACGTCAGCAATGAAAAACATCAAAAAATTCAACAAGAACCTCAAGAATGAAAAACACCAAAATATTCAACAACAACCTCAACAATGAAAAACACCAACAAATTCAAAAACCTCAACATGGAAAATCACCAACAAATTCAATTACAACTTCAATATTGAAAATCACGAACAAATTCAACAACAACCTCAACAATGAAATACACGAAAAAATCAATAAAAACCTCAACATTGAAAAACTCCAAGAATTTGAACAATTACCACAACAATGAAAAGCACCAAATAATTCGACAACAAACTCAACATTGAATATCACCATCAAATTCAACAAAAACCTCAACAATGAAAAACACCAAAAATTTCAACAACAGCCTCAATTTTGAAAAACACCAACAGATGAAACAACCGGAATATTCAAATACACCAACAAATTCAACAACACCCTCGGCATTGACAAACACCAACAAATTCAACAACCTCAAAATTGAAAATCACCAACAAATTCAACAACAACCTCAGGAATGAAAAACATCAAAAAATTCAACAACAACCTCAACAATGAAAAACACCAACAAATGCAACAAAAACCTCAATTTTGAAAAACACCAACAGATATAACAACCTCAACATTCAAATACACCAACAAATTCAATAACAACCGCACCTTTGAATAACACCAACAAATCCTCAACATTGAAAACCACTAACAAATTCAACAACAACCTCAACTATTAAAAATACAAAAAGGTTCAACAAAATAAAAATTGTCAAAATTGTCAAAAAAAAGTCAAAAAATTCAACAACAACAACCTCAACAATGAAAAACACTGAACAATTCAACAACAACCTCAGCAATGAAAAATATTTAAAAAATCAACAACAACGTCAACTTTGAAAAACACCAACAAATTCAACAATAACCTCAACAATGAACAACACCAAAAAATTCAACAACAACCTCAACATTCAAAAACACCCAAAAATTCAACAAAAACCTCAACAATGAAAAATACCAAAAAATTCAACAACAACCTCAACTTTGATAAACACCCACAAATTCAACAACCTCAACATTGAAAATCAGCAACAAATTCAACAACAACCTCAGCAATGAAAAACATCAAAAAATTCAACAAGAACCTCAAGAATGAAAAACACCAAAATATTCAAACAACAACCTCAACAATGAAAAACACCAACAAATTCAAAAACCTCAACATGGAAAAACACCAACAAATTCAATTACAATTTCAATATTGAAAATCACGAACAAATTCAACAACAACCTCAACAATGAAAAACACCAACATAATCAACAAAAACGTCAACAATGAAAAACACCAAAAAATTCAACAACAACCTCAATTTTGAAAAACGCCATTAGATTTAATAACCTCAACATTTAAATACACAAACAAATTCAACAACAACCTCAGCCTTGAAAATCACCAACAAATTTAACAACAACCTCAACAATGAAAAACACCAAATAATGCAACAACAATCTCAACATTCAAAAACACCAACAAATTCAACGACAACCTCAACAATGAAAAACACCTAAAAATTCAACAACAACCACAACATCAAAAACACCAACAAATTAAACAAAAAGCTCAACAATTAAAAACACCAACAAATTCAACAACAACGTAAACTTTGAATAACACCAACAAATTCAACAACTTCAACATTGAAAAACACCAACAAATTCAACAACAACCTCAACATTGAAAAACTCCAACATATTCAACAACAACCTCTAAAATGAAAAATACCAGAAAATTCAACAACAACCTCAACATTCAAAAACACCAACAAATTAAACAAAAACCTCAACAATGAAAAATACGAAAAAATTCAACCACAACCTCAACTTTGAAAAACACCAACAAATTCAAGAACCTCAACATTGAAAACCACCAACAAATCCAACTGCAACCTCAACTTTGAAAAATACAATAAAGATAAAAAAAACCCATTGGTAACATCAATAAATTCAACAACCTCAACATTGAATTTCACCAACAAATTCAACAACAACCTCAGCAATGGAAAATATCAAAAAATTCAACAACAACCTCAACAATGAAAAACACCAACAAATTCAACAAGTACCGCAGCAATGAAAAATACCAAAAAAATTCAACAACAAACTCAAAATTGAAAATCACCATCAAATTCAACAAAAATCTCAACATTGAAAAGCATCCAAAATTACAACACCAACCTCAACATTCCAAAGCACCAACAAATACAACAAAAACCTCAACAATGAAAGCCCCAAAAAACTCAACAACAATCACAACTTTGAAAAACACCAACAAATTCAGCAACATCAACATTGAAAAACACGAACAATTTAAAGTGCAAACTCAACTTCGAAAAATATAAAAAATTTAAAAAATAACATTGATAACACCAATAAATTCAACAACAACCTCAATATTGAAAATCACCAACAAATTCATCAACAACCTCAACAATGACAAACAGCAAACAATTCAACAACTACGACCTCAACAATGAAAATCACCAAAACATTCAACAACAACCTCAACATTAAAAAACGCCAAAAATTTCAACAACAACCTCAACAATGAAAAAACACCAAAAAATTCAACAACAAACTCAACATTGAAAATCACCAACAAATTCAACAACAACCTCAACACCGAAAAACATCAAAAAAATACAACAAGAACATCAACATTCAAAAACAACAACAAATTCAACAAAAAACTCAACAATGAAAGCACCAAAACATTCAACAACAACCGCAACATTGAAAAACTCCAACAAATTCAAAAACATCCTCAACAATGAAAAACACCAAAAAATTCAACAACAACCTCAACATTCAAAAACACCAACAATTTCGACAACAACCTCAGCAATGAAAAACATCAAAAAATTCAACGACAACCTCAACAATGAAAAACACCAAAAAAATTCAACAACAACCTCAACAATGAAATACACGAAAAAATCAATAAAAACCTCAACATTGAAAAACTCCAAGAATTTGAACAATTACCACAACAATGAAAAGCACCAAATAATTCGACAACAAACTCAACATTGAAAATCACCATCAAATTCAACAAAAACCTCAACAATGAAAAACACCAAAAAATTCAACAACAACCTCAATTTTGAAAAACACCAACAGATGAAACAACCGGAATAGTCAAATACACCAACAAATTCAACAACACCCTCGGCATTGACAAACACCAACAAATTCAACAACCTCAAAATTGAAAATCACCAACAAATTCAACAACATCCTCAGGAATGAAAAACATCAAAAAATTCAACAACAACCTCAACAATGAAAAACACCAACAAATGCAACAAAAACCTCAATTTTGAAAAACACCAACTGATATAACAACCTCAACATTCAAATACACCAACAAATTCAATAACAACCGCACCTTTGAATAACACCAACAAATCCTCAACATTGAAAACCACTAACAAATTCAACAACAACCTCAACTATTAAAAATACAAAAAGGTTCAACAAAATAAAAATTGTCAAAATTGTCAAAAAAAAGTCAAAAAATTCAACAACAACAACCTCAACAATGAAAAACACCGAACAATTCAACAACAACCTCAGCAATGAAAAATATTTAAAAATTCAACAACAACCTCAACTTTGAAAAACACCAACAATTCAACAACCTCAACTTTGAAAAACACCGACAAATTCAACTGCAACCTCAACTTTGAAAACTACAACAAAGTTCAAGCAAAATCATTGATAACACCAATAAATTCAATAAGAACATTAACATTGAAAAACACCAAAATATTCAACAACTACCTCAACTTTGAAAAACATCAACAAATTTAAAAACCTCAACATGGAAAAACACCAACAAATTCAACTACAACCTCAATATTGAGAATCACCAACAAATTCAACAACAACCTCAACAATGAAATACACGAAAAAATCAATAAAAACCTCAACATTGAAAAACTCCAAGAATTTGAACAATTACCACAACAATGAAAAGCACCAAATAATTCGACAACAAACTCAACATTGAATATCACCATCAAATTCAACAAAAACCTCAACAATGAAAAACACCAAAAAATTCAACAACAGCCTCAATTTTGAAAAACACCAACAGATGAAACAACCGGAATATTCAAATACACCAACAAATTCAACAACACCCTCGGCATTGACAAACACCAACAAATTCAACAACCTCAAAATTGAAAATCACCAACAAATTCAACAACAACCTCAGGAATGAAAAACATCAAAAAATTCAACAACAACCTCAACAATGAAAAACACCAAAAAAATCAATAACTACCTCAATATTGAATAACTCCAACAATTTCAGCAACTACCGCAAAAATGAAAAACACCAAAAAATTCAACAACAACCTCAACAATGAAAAACACCAACAAATTCAACAAGTACTGCAACAATGAAAAACAACAAAAAATTCAACAACAACCACAATTTTGAAAAACACCAACAGATTAACAAACTCAACATTGAAAAACTCCAACAAATTCAACAACATCCTCAACAATGAAATACACCAAAAAAATCAATAAAAACCTCAACATTGAAAAACTCCAAGAATTTGAACAATTACAACAACAATGAAAAGGATCAAAGAATTAGACAACAAACTCAACATTGAAAATCACCAACACATTTAACAACTGCAACATTCAAAAACACCAAAAAATTCAACAAAAACCTCAACATTGAAAATCACCAAAAAATTCCACAACAACCTCAACAATGAAAAACACCAACAAATTCAAGAACAACCTCAACATTGAAAAACTCCAACAAATTCAACAACATCCTCAACAATGAAAAACATCAAAAAATTCAAAAACAACCTCAACAATGAATAACACCAAAAAAATTCAACAATAACCTCAACAATGAAATACACCAAAAAAATCAATAAAAACCTCAACATTGAAAAACTCCAAGAATTTGAACAATTACCACAACAATGAAAAGCACCAAAAAATTCAACAACAACCTCAACATTCAAAAACACCCAAAAATTCAACAACAACCTCAACAATGAAAAACACCAAAAAATTCAACAACAACCTCAACTTTGATAAACACCAATAAATTCAACAACCTCAACATTGAAAATCAGCAACAAATTCAACAACAACGTCAGCAATGAAAAACATCAAAAAATTCAACAAGAACCTCAAGAATGAAAAACACCAAAATATTCAACAACAACCTCAACAATGAAAAACACCAACAAATTCAAAAACCTCAACATGGAAAATCACCAACAAATTCAATTACAACTTCAATATTGAAAATCACGAACAAATTCAACAACAACCTCAACAATGAAATACACGAAAAAATCAATAAAAACCTCAACATTGAAAAACTCCAAGAATTTGAACAATTACCACAACAATGAAAAGCACCAAATAATTCGACAACAAACTCAACATTGAATATCACCATCAAATTCAACAAAAACCTCAACAATGAAAAACACCAAAAATTTCAACAACAGCCTCAATTTTGAAAAACACCAACAGATGAAACAACCGGAATATTCAAATACACCAACAAATTCAACAACACCCTCGGCATTGACAAACACCAACAAATTCAACAACCTCAAAATTGAAAATCACCAACAAATTCAACAACAACCTCAGGAATGAAAAACATCAAAAAATTCAACAACAACCTCAACAATGAAAAACACCAACAAATGCAACAAAAACCTCAATTTTGAAAAACACCAACAGATATAACAACCTCAACATTCAAATACACCAACAAATTCAATAACAACCGCACCTTTGAATAACACCAACAAATCCTCAACATTGAAAACCACTAACAAATTCAACAACAACCTCAACTATTAAAAATACAAAAAGGTTCAACAAAATAAAAATTGTCAAAATTGTCAAAAAAAAGTCAAAAAATTCAACAACAACAACCTCAACAATGAAAAACACTGAACAATTCAACAACAACCTCAGCAATGAAAAATATTTAAAAAATCAACAACAACGTCAACTTTGAAAAACACCAACAAATTCAACAATAACCTCAACAATGAACAACACCAAAAAATTCAACAACAACCTCAACATTCAAAAACACCCAAAAATTCAACAAAAACCTCAACAATGAAAAATACCAAAAAATTCAACAACAACCTCAACATTCAAAAACACCCAAAAATTCAACAACAACCTCAACAATGAAAAACACCAAAAAATTCAACAACAACCTCAACTTTGATAAACACCCACAAATTCAACAACCTCAACATTGAAAATCAGCAACAAATTCAACAACAACCTCAGCAATGAAAAACATCAAAAAATTCAACAAGAACCTCAAGAATGAAAAACACCAAAATATTCAAACAACAACCTCAACAATGAAAAACACCAACAAATTCAAAAACCTCAACATGGAAAAACACCAACAAATTCAATTACAATTTCAATATTGAAAATCACGAACAAATTCAACAACAACCTCAACAATGAAAAACACCAACATAATCAACAAAAACGTCAACAATGAAAAACACCAAAAAATTCAACAACAACCTCAATTTTGAAAAACGCCATTAGATTTAATAACCTCAACATTTAAATACACAAACAAATTCAACAACAACCTCAGCCTTGAAAATCACCAACAAATTTAACAACAACCTCAACAATGAAAAACACCAAATAATGCAACAACAATCTCAACATTCAAAAACACCAACAAATTCAACGACAACCTCAACAATGAAAAACACCTAAAAATTCAACAACAACCACAACATCAAAAACACCAACAAATTAAACAAAAAGCTCAACAATTAAAAACACCAACAAATTCAACAACAACGTAAACTTTGAATAACACCAACAAATTCAACAACTTCAACATTGAAAAACACCAACAAATTCAACAACAACCTCAACATTGAAAAACTCCAACATATTCAACAACAACCTCTAAAATGAAAAATACCAGAAAATTCAACAACAACCTCAACATTCAAAAACACCAACAAATTAAACAAAAACCTCAACAATGAAAAATACGAAAAAATTCAACCACAACCTCAACTTTGAAAAACACCAACAAATTCAAGAACCTCAACATTGAAAACCACCAACAAATCCAACTGCAACCTCAACTTTGAAAAATACAATAAAGATAAAAAAAAACCATTGGTAACATCAATAAATTCAACAACCTCAACATTGAATTTCACCAACAAATTCAACAACAACCTCAGCAATGGAAAATATCAAAAAATTCAACAACAACCTCAACAATGAAAAACACCAACAAATTCAACAAGTACCGCAGCAATGAAAAATACCAAAAAAATTCAACAACAAACTCAAAATTGAAAATCACCATCAAATTCAACAAAAATCTCAACATTGAAAAGCATCCAAAATTACAACACCAACCTCAACATTCCAAAGCACCAACAAATACAACAAAAACCTCAACAATGAAAGCCCCAAAAAACTCAACAACAATCACAACTTTGAAAAACACCAACAAATTCAGCAACATCAACATTGAAAAACACGAACAATTTAAAGTGCAAACTCAACTTCGAAAAATATAAAAAATTTAAAAAATAACATTGATAACACCAATAAATTCAACAACAACCTCAATATTGAAAATCACCAACAAATTCATCAACAACCTCAACAATGACAAACAGCAAACAATTCAACAACTACGACCTCAACAATGAAAATCACCAAAACATTCAACAACAACCTCAACATTAAAAAACGCCAACAATTTCAACAACAACCTCAACAATGAAAAAACACCAAAAAATTCAACAACAAACTCAACATTGAAAATCACCAACAAATTCAACAACAACCTCAACACCGAAAAACATCAAAAAATACAACAAGAACATCAACATTCAAAAACAACAACAAATTCAACAAAAAACTCAACAATGAAAGCACCAAAACATTCAACAACAACCTCAACATTGAAAAACACCAACAAATTCAACAACAACCTCAACATTCAAAAACACAAACAAATTGAACAAAAACCACAAGATTGAAAAACATCAAAAAATTCAACAACAACCTCAACTTTGAAAAACACCAACAAATTCAACTGCAACCTCAAATTTGTAAAATACAAAAAAGTTCAAGAAAAATCATTGATTACATCAATAAATTCAACAAGATCCTTAATATTGAAAATCACTAATAAATTCAACAACAACCTCAACAATGAAAAACATCAAAAAATTCAACAACAACAACAACCTCAACAATGAAAAACACCGAATAATTCAACAAAAATCTCAATATTAAAAACACCAACAAATTCAACAACAACATCAACAATCGAAAATAACAACAAATTCAACAACAACCTCAACTTTGAAAAACACCAAAAAATTCAACAACCTCAACATTGAGAAACACCAACTAATTCAAATGCAACCTCAACATTGAAAAATGCAATAAGATTCAAAAAAGATAATTGAATACACCAACAAATTCAACAACAACCTCAACACTGAAAACCAGCAACAAATTCAACAAAAACCTCAACAACGAAAAACACCAAAAAATTCATTAACAACTTCAACATTCAAAAACACCAACAAATTCAACAGCAACCTCAGCAATGAAAAACAGGAATAAATTCAACAACAACGATCTCATCAATGAAAAATACCAAAAGATTCAACAACAACCTCAACATTGAAAAACTCCAACAATTTCAACAACAACCTCAACAATGAAAAACATCAATAAATTCAACAACAACCTCAACATTCAAAAACACCAACAAATTCAACAACAAACTCAAAATTGAAAATTATCATCAAATTCAACAAATAATCTCAACACTGAAAACATCAAAAAATGCAACAACAATTGAACATTCCAAAAGAGCAACAAATTCAACAAAAACCTCAACAATGAGAACACCAAAAAATTCAACAAGCACAACTTTGAAAAGAACCAACAAATTCAACAACATCAACATTGAAAAACACCAACAAATTAAAGTGCAAACACAACTTTGAAAAATACAAAAAAGTTTAAAAAAAAACATTGATAACACCAATAAATTCAACAACAACCTCAATATTGAAAATCACCAACAAATTCATCAACAACCTCAAAAATGTAAACAGGCAAACAATTCAACAACAACGACCTCAACAATGAAAAACACCAAAAAATTCAACAACAACCTCAACATTGAAAAACTCCAACAATTTCAAAAACAATCTCAACAATGAAAAACACCAAAAAATTCAACAACAAACTCAACATTCAAAATCACCAACAAATTCAACAACAACTTCAACAATGAAAAAATTTAAAAATTCAACAACAACCTGAACATTCAAAAACAACAACACATTCAACAAAAATCTCAGCAAAGAAAAACACCAAAAAATTCAACAACAACTTCAATATTGAAAATCACCAACAAATTCATCAACAACCTCAACAATGAAAACAAGCAAACTATTCAACAACAACGACCTCAACAATTAAAAACACCAAAAAATTCAACAACAACCTCAACATTGAAAAACTCCAACAATTTCAACAACAACCTCAACAATGAAAAACACCAAAAAATTCAACAACAAACTCAACATTGAAAAATTTCCAACAAATTCAACAACAACCTCAACAATGAAAACCATCAAAAAATTGAACGACAACCGAAACATTCAAAAACAACAACAAATTCAACAAAAACCTCAACAATGAAAAACACCAAAAAATTCAACAACAACCTCAACTTTGAAAAACACCAAAAAATTCAACAACCTCAACATCGAGAAACAGCAACAAATTCAACTGCAACCTCAACTTTGAAAAATACAATAAGATTCAAAAAAAAAAATTGAAAACACCAATAAATTCAACAAAAACCTCAACATTGAAAATCACCAAAAATTTCAAGAACAACCTCAACATTGAAGAAAACCAAAATATTCAACAAGAACCTCAACTTTGAAAAACACCAACAAATTCAAAAACCCCAACATGGAAAAACACTAACAAATTCAACTACAACCTCAATATTAAAAATCACCAACAAATTCAACAACAACCTCAACACAGAAAAAAACCAACAAATTCAACAAAAACCTCAACAATGAAAAACAGCAAAAAATTCATCAACATCCTCAACATTCAAAAACAACAACAAATTCAACAAAAGCCTCAACAATTGAAAATACCGAAAAATTCAACAACAACCTCAACATTGAAAAACACCAACAAATTCAACAACAACCTCAACATTCAAAAACACAAACAAATTGAACAAAAACCACAAGATTGAAAAACATCAAAAAATTCAACAACAACCTCAACTTTGAAAAACACCAACAAATTCAACTGCAACCTCAAATTTGAAAAATACAAAAAAGTTCAAGAAAAATCATTGATTACATCAATAAATTCAACAAGATCCTTAATATTGATAATCAGCAATAAATTCAACAACAACCTCAACAATGAAAAACATCAAAAAATTCAACAACAACAACAACCTCAACAATGAAAAACACCGAATAATTCAACAAAAATCTCAATATTAAAAACACCAACAAATTCAACAACAACATCAACAATCGAAAATAACAACAAATTCAACAACAACCTCAACTTTGAAAAACACCAAAAAATTCAACAACCTCAACATTGAGAAACACCAACTAATTCAAATGCAACCTCAACATTGAAAAATGCAATAAGATTCAAAAAAGATAATTGAATACACCAACAAATTCAACAACAACCTCAACACTGAAAACCAGCAACAAATTCAACAAAAACCTCAACAACGAAAAACACCAAAAAATTCATTAACAACCTCAACATTCAAAAACACCAACAAATTCAACAGCAACCTCAACAATGAAAAACACCAAAATATTCAACAACAACCTCAACATTCAAAAACACCAACAAATTCAACAACAACCTCAGCAAGGAAAAACAGCAAACAATTCAACAACAACGACCTCAACAATCAAAAACACCAAAAAAATTCATCACCAACCTCAGCAATGAAAAACAGGAATAAATTCAACAACAACGATCTCATCAATGAAAAATACCAAAAGATTCAACAACAACCTCAACATTGAAAAACTCCAACAATTTCAACAACAACCTCAACAATGAAAAACATCAATAAATTCAACAACAACCTCAACATTCAAAAACACCAACAAATTCAACAACAAACTCAAAATTGAAAATTATCATCAAATTCAACAAATAATCTCAACACTGAAAACATCAAAAAATGCAACAACAATTGAACATTCCAAAAGAGCAACAAATTCAACAAAAACCTCAACAATGAGAACACCAAAAAATTCAACAAGCACAACTTTGAAAAGAACCAACAAATTCAACAACATCAACATTGAAAAACACCAACAAATTAAAGTGCAAACACAACTTTGAAAAATACAAAAAAGTTTAAAAAAAAACATTGATAACACCAATAAATTCAACAACAACCTCAATATTGAAAATCACCAACAAATTCATCAACAACCTCAAAAATGTAAACAGGCAAACAATTCAACAACAACGACCTCAACAATGAAAAACACCAAAAAATTCAACAACAACCTCAACATTGAAAAACTCCAACAATTTCAAAAACAATCTCAACAATGAAAAACACCAAAAAATTCAACAACAAACTCAACATTCAAAATCACCAACAAATTCAACAACAACTTCAACAATGAAAAAATTTAAAAATTCAACAACAACCTGAACATTCAAAAACAACAACACATTCAACAAAAATCTCAGCAAAGAAAAACACCAAAAAATTCAACAACAACTTCAATATTGAAAATCACCAACAAATTCATCAACAACCTCAACAATGAAAACAAGCAAACTATTCAACAACAACGACCTCAACAATTAAAAACACCAAAAAATTCAACAACAACCTCAACATTGAAAAACTCCAACAATTTCAACAACAACCTCAACAATGAAAAACACCAAAAAATTCAACAACAAACTCAACATTGAAAAATTTCCAACAAATTCAACAACAACCTCAACAATGAAAACCATCAAAAAATTGAACGACAACCGAAACATTCAAAAACAACAACAAATTCAACAAAAACCTCAACAATGAAAAACACCAAAAAATTCAACAACAACCTCAACTTTGAAAAACACCAAAAAATTCAACAACCTCAACATCGAGAAACAGCAACAAATTCAACTGCAACCTCAACTTTGAAAAATACAATAAGATTCAAAAAAAAAAATTGAAAACACCAATAAATTCAACAAAAACCTCAACATTGAAAATCACCAAAAATTTCAAGAACAACCTCAACATTGAAGAAAACCAAAATATTCAACAAGAACCTCAACTTTGAAAAACACCAACAAATTCAAAAACCCCAACATGGAAAAACACTAACAAATTCAACTACAACCTCAATATTAAAAATCACCAACAAATTCAACAACAACCTCAACACAGAAAAAAACCAACAAATTCAACAAAAACCTCAACAATGAAAAACAGCAAAAAATTCATCAACATCCTCAACATTCAAAAACAACAACAAATTCAACAAAAGCCTCAACAATTGAAAATACCGAAAAATTCAACAACAACCTCAACATTGAAAAACACCAACAAATTCAACAACAACCTCAACATTCAAAAACACAAACAAATTGAACAAAAACCACAAGATTGAAAAACATCAAAAAATTCAACAACAACCTCAACTTTGAAAAACACCAACAAATTCAACTGCAACCTCAAATTTGAAAAATACAAAAAAGTTCAAGAAAAATCATTGATTACATCAATAAATTCAACAAGATCCTTAATATTGATAATCAGCAATAAATTCAACAACAACCTCAACAATGAAAAACATCAAAAAATTCAACAACAACAACAACCTCAACAATGAAAAACACCGAATAATTCAACAAAAATCTCAATATTAAAAACACCAACAAATTCAACAACAACATCAACAATCGAAAATAACAACAAATTCAACAACAACCTCAACTTTGAAAAACACCAAAAAATTCAACAACCTCAACATTGAGAAACACCAACTAATTCAAATGCAACCTCAACATTGAAAAATGCAATAAGATTCAAAAAAGATAATTGAATACACCAACAAATTCAACAACAACCTCAACACTGAAAACCAGCAACAAATTCAACAAAAACCTCAACAACGAAAAACACCAAAAAATTCATTAACAACCTCAACATTCAAAAACACCAACAAATTCAACAGCAACCTCAACAATGAAAAACACCAAAATATTCAACAACAACCTCAACATTCAAAAACACCAACAAATTCAACAACAACCTCAGCAAGGAAAAACAGCAAACAATTCAACAACAACGACCTCAACAATCAAAAACACCAAAAAAATTCATCACCAACCTCAGCAATGAAAAACAGGAATAAATTCAACAACAACGATCTCATCAATGAAAAATACCAAAAGATTCAACAACAACCTCAACATTGAAAAACTCCAACAATTTCAACAACAACCTCAACAATGAAAAACATCAATAAATTCAACAACAACCTCAACATTCAAAAACACCAACAAATTCAACAACAAACTCAAAATTGAAAATTATCATCAAATTCAACAAATAATCTCAACACTGAAAACATCAAAAAATGCAACAACAATTGAACATTCCAAAAGAGCAACAAATTCAACAAAAACCTCAACAATGAGAACACCAAAAAATTCAACAAGCACAACTTTGAAAAGAACCAACAAATTCAACAACATCAACATTGAAAAACACCAACAAATTAAAGTGCAAACACAACTTTGAAAAATACAAAAAAGTTTAAAAAAAAACATTGATAACACCAATAAATTCAACAACAACCTCAATATTGAAAATCACCAACAAATTCATCAACAACCTCAAAAATGTAAACAGGCAAACAATTCAACAACAACGACCTCAACAATAAAAAACACCAAAAAATTCAACAACAACCTCAACATTGAAAAACTCCAACAATTTCAAAAACAATCTCAACAATGAAAAACACCAAAAAATTCAACAACAAACTCAACATTCAAAATCACCAACAAATTCAACAACAACTTCAACAATGAAAAAATTCAAAAATTCAACAACAACCTGAACATTCAAAAACAACAACACATTCAAGAAAAATCTCAGCAAAGAAAAACACCAAAAAATTCAACAACAACCTCAATATTGAAAATCACCAACAAATTCATCAACAACCTCAACAATGAAAACAAGCAAACAATTCAACAACAACGACCTCAACAATTAAAAACACCAAAAAATTCAACAACAACCTCAACATTGAAAAACTCCAACAATTTCAACAACAACCACAACAATGAAAAACACCAAAAAATTCAACAACAAACTCAACATTGAAAAATTTCCAACAAATTCAACAACAACCTCAACAATGAAAACCATCAAAAAATTGAACGACAACCGAAACATTCAAAAACAACAACAAATTCAACAAAAAACTCAACAATGAAAAACACCAAAAAATTCAACAACAACCTCAACTTTGAAAAACACCAAAAAATTCAACAACCTCAACATTGAGAAACAACAGCAAATTCAACTGCAACCTCAACTTTGAAAAATACAATAAGATTCAAAAAAAAAATTGAAAACACCAATAAATTCAACAAAAACCTCAACAATTGAAAACACCGAAAAATTCAACAACAACCTCAACATTGAAAAACACCAACAAATTCAACAACAACCTCAACATTCAAAAACACCAACAAATTCAACAAATACATCAACATTCAAAAACATCAAAAAATTCAACAACAATCTCAACTTTCAAAAACACCAACAAATTCAACTGCAACCTCAACTTTGAAAAATACAAAAAAGTTCAAGAAAAACCATTGATAACACCAATAAATTCAACACGATCCGTAATATTGATAATCAGCAATAAATTCAACAACAACCTCAACAATGAAAATCAGCAAAAAATTCAACAACAACCTCAACAATGAAAAACACCAAATAATTCAACAACAATCTCAATATTCAAAACACCAAAAAAATCAACAACAACATCAACATTCGAAAATACCAACAAATTCAACAACAACCTCAGCAATGAAAAACAGGAATAAATTCAACAACAAAGACCTAAACAATGAAAAACACCAAAAATTTCAACAACAAACTCAGCAATGAAAAACAGGAATAAATTCAACAACAACGATCTCATCAATGAAAAATACCAAAAGATTCAACAACAACCTCTACTTTGAAAAACACCAACAAATTCAAAAACCTCAACATGGAAAAACACCAACAAATTCAACTACAACCTCAATATTGAAAATCACAAACAAATTCAACAACAACCTCAACAATGAAAAACACCAACAAATTCAACAAAAACCTCAACAATGAAAAACACCAAAACATTCATCAACAACCTCAACATTCAAAAACACCAACAAATTCAACAAAATCCTCAACAATGAAAAACAACAAAAAATTCAACAACAACCTCAACATTGAAAAACACCAACAAATTCAACAACAACCTCAACATTCAAAAACACAAACAAATTGAACAAAAACCACAAGATTGAAAAACATCAAAAAATTCAACAACAACCTCAACTTTGAAAAACACCAACAAATTCAACTGCAACCTCAAATTTGAAAAATACAAAAAAGTTCAAGAAAAATCATTGATTACATCAATAAATTCAACAAGATGCTTAATATTGAAAATCACTAATAAATTCAACAACAACCTCAACAATGAAAAACATCAAAAAATTCAACAACAACAACAACCTCAACAATGAAAAACACCGAATAATTCAACAAAAATCTCAATATTAAAAACACCAACAAATTCAACAACAACATCAACAATCGAAAATAACAACAAATTCAACAACAACCTCAACTTTGAAAAACACCAAAAAATTCAACAACCTCAACATTGAGAAACACCAACTAATTCAAATGCAACCTCAACATTGAAAAATGCAATAAGATTCAAAAAAGATAATTGAATACACCAACAAATTCAACAACAACCTCAACACTGAAAACCAGCAACAAATTCAACAAAAACCTCAACAACGAAAAACACCAAAAAATTCATTAACAACCTCAACATTCAAAAACACCAACAAATTCAACAGCAACCTCAACAATGAAAAACACCAAAATATTCAACAACAACCTCAACATTCAAAAACACCAACAAATTCAACAACAACCTCAGCAAGGAAAAACAGCAAACAATTCAACAACAACGACCTCAACAATCAAAAACACCAAAAAAATTCATCACCAACCTCAGCAATGAAAAACAGGAATAAATTCAACAACAACGATCTCATCAATGAATAATACCAAAAGATTCAACAACAACCTCAACATTGAAAAACTCCAACAATTTCAACAACAACCTCAACAATGAAAAACATCAATAAATTCAACAACAACCTCAACATTCAAAAACAACAACAAATTCAACAAAAAACTCATCAATGAAAACCACCAAAAAATTCAACAACCTCAACATTGAGAAACACCAACAATTTCAAATGCAACCTCAACTTTGAAAACTGCGAAAAGATTCAAAAAAAACATTGAATACACCAATAAATTGAACAACAACCTCAATATTGAAAATCAGCAAAAAATTCAACAACGACCTCAACAATGAAAAACACCAACAAAATCAAGAACCTCAACATGGAAAAACACCAACAAATTCAACTACAACCTCAATATTGAAAATCACCAAAAAATTCAACAACAACCTCAACACTGAAAACCAGCAACAAATTCAACAAAAACCTCAACAACGAAAAACACCAAAAAATTCATCAACAACCTCAACATTCAAAAACAACAACAAATTCAACAACAACCTCAACAATGAAAAACACCAAAAAATTCAACAACAACCTCAACTTTGAAAAACACCAAAAAATTCAACAACCTCAACATTGAGAAACAGCAGCAAATTCAACTGCAACCTCAACTTTGAAAAATACAATAAGATTCAAAAAAAAAAATTGAAAACACCAATAAATTCAACAAAAACCTCAATATTGAAAATCACCAAAAATTTCAAGAACAACCTCAACATTGAAGAAAACCAAAATATTCAACAAGAACCTCAACTTTGAAAAACACCAACAAATTCAAAAACCCCAACATGGAAAAACACTAACAAATTCAACTACAACCTCAATATTAAAAATCACCAACAAATTCAACAACAACCTCAACAAAGAAAAACACCAACAAATTCAACAAAAACCTCAACAATGAAAAACAGCAAAAAATTCATCAACATCCTCAACATTCAAAAACAACAACAAATTCAACAAAAGCCTCAACAATTGAAAACACCGAAAAATTCAACAACAACCTCAACATTGAAAAACACCAACAAATTCAACAACAACCTCAACATTCAAAAACACCAACAAATTCAACAAATACATCAACATTCAAAAACATCAAAAAATTCAACAACAATCTCAACTTTCAAAAACACCAACAAATTCAACTGCAACCTCAACTTTGAGAAATACAAAAAAGTTCAAGAAAAATCATTGATAACACCAATAAATTCAACACGATCCGTAATATTGATAATCAGCAATAAATTCAACAACAACCTCAACAATGAAAATCAGCAAAAAATTCAACAACAACCTCAACAATGAAAAACACCAAATAATTCAACAACAATCTCAATATTCAAAACACCAAAAAAATCAACAACAACATCAACATTCGAAAATACCAACAAATTCAACAACAACCTCAGCAATGAAAAACAACAAACAATTCAACAACAAAGACCTAAACAATGAAAAACACCAAAAAATTCATCCACAAACTCAGCAATGAAAAACAGGAATAAATTCAACAACAACGATCTCATCAATGAAAAATACCAAAAGATTCAACAACAACCTCAACATTGAAAAACTCCACCAATTTCAACAACAACCTCAACAATGAAAAACACCAAAAAATTCAACAACAAAATCAACATTGAAAATTACGAACAAATTCAAACAAAACCTCAACAATGAAAAACATCAATAAATTAAACAACAACCTCAACATTCAAAAACAACAACAAATTCAACATAAAACTCAACAACGAAAAACACCAAAAAATTCAACAACAACCTCAACTTTAAAAAACACCAACAAATTCAAAAACCTCAACATGGAAAAACACCAACAAATTCAACTACAACCTCAATATTGAAAATCACAAACAAATTCAACAACAACCTCAACAATGAAAAACACCAACAAATTCAACAAAAACCTCAACAATGAAAAACACCAAAACATTCATCAACAACCTCAACATTCAAAAACACCAACAAATTCAACAAAATCCTCAACAATGAAAAACAACAAAAAATTCAACAACAACCTCAACATTGAAAAACACCAACAAATTCAACAACAACCTCAACATTCAAAAACACAAACAAATTGAACAAAAACCACAAGATTGAAAAACATCAAAAAATTCAACAACAACCTCAACTTTGAAAAACACCAACAAATTCAACTGCAACCTCAAATTTGAAAAATACAAAAAAGTTCAAGAAAAATCATTGATTACATCAATAAATTCAACAAGATCCTTAATATTGAAAATCACTAATAAATTCAACAACAACCTCAACAATGAAAAACATCAAAAAATTCAACAACAACAACAACCTCAACAATGAAAAACACCGAATAATTCAACAAAAATCTCAATATTAAAAACACCAACAAATTCAACAACAACATCAACAATCGAAAATAACAACAAATTCAACAACAACCTCAACTTTGAAAAACACCAAAAAATTCAACAACCTCAACATTGAGAAACACCAACTAATTCAAATGCAACCTCAACATTGAAAAATGCAATAAGATTCAAAAAAGATAATTGAATACACCAACAAATTCAACAACAACCTCAACACTGAAAACCAGCAACAAATTCAACAAAAACCTCAACAACGAAAAACACCAAAAAATTCATTAACAACCTCAACATTCAAAAACACCAACAAATTCAACAGCAACCTCAACAATGAAAAACACCAAAATATTCAACAACAACCTCAACATTCAAAAACACCAACAAATTCAACAACAACCTCAGCAAGGAAAAACAGGAATAAATTCAACAACAACGATCTCATCAATGAATAATACCAAAAGATTCAACAACAACCTCAACATTGAAAAACTCCAACAATTTCAACAACAACCTCAACAATGAAAAACATCAATAAATTCAACAACAACCTCAACATTCAAAAACAACAACAAATTCAACAAAAAACTCATCAATGAAAACCACCAAAAAATTCAACAACCTCAACATTGAGAAACACCAACAATTTCAAATGCAACCTCAACTTTGAAAACTGCGAAAAGATTCAAAAAAAACATTGAATACACCAATAAATTGAACAACAACCTCAATATTGAAAATCAGCAAAAAATTCAACAACGACCTCAACAATGAAAAACACCAACAAAATCAAGAACCTCAACATGGAAAAACACCAACAAATTCAACTACAACCTCAATATTGAAAATCACCAAAAAATTCAACAACAACCTCAACACTGAAAACCAGCAACAAATTCAACAAAAACCTCAACAACGAAAAACACCAAAAAATTCATCAACAACCTCAACATTCAAAAACAACAACAAATTCAACAACAACCTCAACAATTAAAAACACCAAAAAATTCAACAACAACCTCAACTTTGAAAAACACCAAAAAATTCAACAACCTCAACATTGAGAAACAGCAGCAAATTCAACTGCAACCTCAACTTTGAAAAATACAATAAGATTCAAAAAAAAAATTTAAAACACCAATAAATTCAACAAAAACCTCAATATTGAAAATCACCAAAAATTTCAAGAACAACCTCAACATTGAAGAAAACCAAAATATTCAACAAGAACCTCAACTTTGAAAAACACCAACAAATTCAAAAACCCCAACATGGAAAAACACTAACAAATTCAACTACAACCTCAATATTAAAAATCACCAACAAATTCAACAACAACCTCAACAAAGAAAAACACCAACAAATTCAACAAAAACCTCAACAATGAAAAACAGCAAAAAATTCATCAACATCCTCAACATTCAAAAACAACAACAAATTCAACAAAAGCCTCAACAATTGAAAACACCGAAAAATTCAACAACAACCTCAACATTGAAAAACACCAACAAATTCAACAACAACCTCAACATTCAAAAACACCAACAAATTCAACAAATACATCAACATTCAAAAACATCAAAAAATTCAACAACAATCTCAACTTTCAAAAACACCAACAAATTCAACTGCAACCTCAACTTTGAGAAATACAAAAAAGTTCAAGAAAAATCATTGATAACACCAATAAATTCAACACGATCCGTAATATTGATAATCAGCAATAAATTCAACAACAACCTCAACAATGAAAATCAGCAAAAAATTCAACAACAACCTCAACAATGAAAAACACCAAATAATTCAACAACAATCTCAATATTCAAAACACCAAAAAAATCAACAACAACATCAACATTCGAAAATACCAACAAATTCAACAACAACCTCAGCAATGAAAAACAACAAACAATTCAACAACAAAGACCTAAACAATGAAAAACACCAAAAAATTCATCCACAAACTCAGCAATGAAAAACAGGAATAAATTCAACAACAACGATCTCATCAATGAAAAATACCAAAAGATTCAACAACAACCTCAACATTGAAAAACTCCACCAATTTCAACAACAACCTCAACAATGAAAAACACCAAAAAATTCAACAACAAAATCAACATTGAAAATTACGAACAAATTCAAACACAACCTCAACAATGAAAAACATCAATAAATTAAACAACAACCTCAACATTCAAAAACAACAACAAATTCAACATAAAACTCAACAACGAAAAACACCAAAAAATTCAACAACAACCTCAACTTTAAAAAACACCAACAAATTCAAAAACCTCAACATGGAAAAACACCAACAAATTCAACTACAACCTCAATATTGAAAATCACAAACAAATTCAACAACAACCTCAACAATGAAAAACACCAACAAATTCAACAAAAACCTCAACAATGAAAAACACCAAAACATTCATCAACAACCTCAACATTCAAAAACACCAACAAATTCAACAAAATCCTCAACAATGAAAAACAACAAAAAATTCAACAACAACCTCAACATTGAAAAACACCAACAAATTCAACAACAACCTCAACATTCAAAAACACAAACAAATTGAACAAAAACCACAAGATTGAAAAACATCAAAAAATTCAACAACAACCTCAACATTCCAAAACACCAACAAATTCAACAATAACCTCAACAATGAAAACACTAAAAAGTTCAACAACAATCACAACTTTGAAAAACACCAACAAATTCAACAACCTCAACATTGAAAAATACCAACAAATTCAACAAAACATCAACATTGAAAAACTCCAACAAATTCAACAACAACCACAACAATGAACAGCATCAATAAATTCAACAACAACCTCAACATTCAAAAACACCAAATAATTCAACAAAAACCTCAACAATGAAAAACACCAAAAAATTCAACTACAACCTCAACTTTGGAAAGCACCAACAAATTCAACAACCTCAACATTGAGAAACACAACAAATTCAACTGCAACCTCAACTTTGAAAAATACAAAATAGATAAAAAAAACCATTGACAACACCAATAAATTCAACAACCTCAACATTGAAAATCACCAACAAATTCAACATCAACCTCAGCAATGAAAAAAACCAACAATTCAACAACAACCTCAAAAATGAAAAACACCAACAAATTCAACAAGTGCCGCAACAATGAAAAACACCAAAAAATTCAACAACAAACTCAAAATTGAAAATCACCATCAAATTCAACAAAAATCTGAACATTGAAAAACATCAAAAAATACAACAACAACCTTGACATTCCAAAACACCAACAAATTCAATAAAAACCTCAACATTCAAAAACACCAACAAATTCAACAGAAACCTTAACATGAAAAACATCACAAAATTCAACAACAACCTCAACTTTGAAAAACAACAACAAATTCAACTGCAACCTCAACTTTGAAAAATACAAAAAAGTTCAAGAAAAATCATTGATAACACCAATAAATACAACAATATCCTTAATATTGAAAATCACCAATAAATTCAAAAACAACCTCAACAATGAAAAGCATCAAAAAATTCAACAACAATCTCAATATTCAAAACACCAAAAATTTCAAAAACAACATCAACATTCGAAAATACCAACAAATTCAACAACAACCTCAACAATGAAAAACACCAACAAATTCAACAACAACCTCAGCAATGAAAAACAGCAAACAATTCAACAACAACGAACTCAACAATGAAAAACACCAAAAAATTCATCAACAACCTCAGCAATGAAAAACAGGAATAAATTCAACAACAACGATCTCATCCATGAAAAATACCAAAAGATTGAACAACAACTTCAACATTGAAAAACTCCAACAATTTCAACAACAACCTCAACAATGAAAAACACCAAAAAATTCAACAACAACCTCAACATTGAATACACCAATAAATTCAACAACAACCTCAACATTCAGAAACACCATCAAATTCAACAATAACCTCAACAATGAAAAACACCAAAAAAATCAACAACCTCAATTTTGAAAAACGCCATTAGATTTAACATCCTCAACATTCAAATGCACCAACAAATTCAACAACAACCTCAGCTTTGAAAATCACCAACAAATTTAACAACAACCTCAACTTTGAAAAAAATCAAAAAATTGAACAACAACAACCTCAACAATGAAAAACACCTAGCAATTCAACACCAACCTCAACATTCAAAAACAAAAAAAAATTCAACAACAATCTCAACATTCAAAAACACCAACAAATTCAACAAAAACCTCAACAATTAAAAACACCAAAAAATTCAACAACAAAGTCAACTTTAAAAACACCAACAAATTCAACAACCTCAACATTGAAAAACACCAACAAATTCAACAAAACCTCAACATTCAAAACCACCAACAAATTCATCAGAAACCTTAACATGAAAAACATCACAAAATATTCAACAAGAACCTCAACTTTGAAAAACACCAACAAATTCAACTGCAACCTCAACTTTGAAAAATACAAAAAAGTTCAAGAAAAATCATTGATAACACCAATAAATTCAACAAGATCCTTAATATTGAAAATCAACAATAAATTCAAAAACAACCTCAACAATGAAAAGCATCAAAAAATTCAACAACAACAACCTCAACAATGAAAAACACCAAATAATTCAACAACAATCTCAATATTCAAAACACCAACAAATTCAAAAACAACATCAACATTCGAAAATACCAACAAATTCAACAACAACCTCAACAATGATAAACACCAACAAATTCAACAACAACCTCAGCAATGAAAAACAGGAATAAATTCAACAACAACGATCTCATCCATGAAAAATACCAAAAGATTCAACAACAACCTCAACATTGAAAAACTCCAACAATTTCAACAACAACCTCAACAATGAAAAACACCAAAAAAATTCAACAACAAACTCAACATTCAAAAGAACCAAAAAATTCAACAAAAACCTCAACATTGAAAAACACCAAAAAATTCAACAACAACCTCAACTTTGAAAATCACCAAAAAATTCAACAACCTCAACATTGAGAAACACCAACAAATTGAACTGCTACCTCAAATTTGAAAAATTCAATAAGATTAAAAAAAAATCATTGAATACACCAATAAATTCAACAACAACCTCAACATTGAAAATCCGCAAGAAATTCAAGAACAACCTCAATATTGAAAAACACCAAAATATTCAACAACAACCTCAACAATGAAAAACACCAACAAATTCAAAAACCTCAACATGGAAAATCACCAACAAATTCAACTACAACCTCAACTTTGGAAAGCACCAACAAATTCAACAACCTCAACATTGAGAAACACAACAAATTCAACTGCAACCTCAACTTTGAAAAATACAAAATAGATAAAAAAAACCATTGACAACACCAATAAATTCAACAACCTCAACATTGAAAATCACCAACAAATTCAACATCAACTTCAGCAATGAAAAAAACCAACAATTCAACAACAACCTCAAAAATGAAAAACACCAACAAATTCAACAAGTGCCGCAACAATGAAAAACACCAAAAAATTCAACAACAAACTCAAAATTGAAAATCACCATCAAATTCAACAAAAATCTGAACATTGAAAAACATCAAAAAATACAACAACAACCTTGACATTCCAAAACACCAACAAATTCAATAAAAACCTCAACATTCAAAAACACCAACAAATTCAACAGAAACCTTAACATGAAAAACATCACAAAATTCAACAACAACCTCAACTTTGAAAAACAACAACAAATTCAACTGCAACCTCAACTTTGAAAAATACAAAAAAGTTCAAGAAAAATCATTGATAACACCAATAAATACAACAATATCCTTAATATTGAAAATCACCAATAAATTCAAAAACAACCTCAACAATGAAAAGCATCAAAAAATTCAACAACAATCTCAATATTCAAAACACCAAAAATTTCAAAAACAACATCAACATTCGAAAATACCAACAAATTCAACAACAACCTCAACAATGAAAAACACCAACAAATTCAACAACAACCTCAGCAATGAAAAACAGCAAACAATTCAACAACAACGAACTCAACAATGAAAAACACCAAAAAATTCATCAACAACCTCAGCAATGAAAAACAGGAATAAATTCAACAACAACGATCTCATCCATGAAAAATACCAAAAGATTGAACAACAACTTCAACATTGAAAAACTCCAACAATTTCAACAACAACCTCAACAATGAAAAACACCAAAAAATTCAACAACAACCTCAACATTGAATACACCAATAAATTCAACAACAACCTCAACATTCAGAAACACCATCAAATTCAACAATAACCTCAACAATGAAAAACACCAAAAAAATCAACAACCTCAATTTTGAAAAACGCCATTAGATTTAACATCCTCAACATTCAAATGCACCAACAAATTCAACAACAACCTCAGCTTTGAAAATCACCAACAAATTTAACAACAACCTCAACTTTGAAAAAAATCAAAAAATTGAACAACAACAACCTCAACAATGAAAAACACCTAGCAATTCAACACCAACCTCAACATTCAAAAACAAAAAAAAATTCAACAACAATCTCAACATTCAAAAACACCAACAAATTCAACAAAAACCTCAACAATTAAAAACACCAAAAAATTCAACAACAAAGTCAACTTTAAAAACACCAACAAATTCAACAACCTCAACATTGAAAAACACCAACAAATTCAACAAAACCTCAACATTCAAAACCACCAACAAATTCATCAGAAACCTTAACATGAAAAACATCACAAAATATTCAACAAGAACCTCAACTTTGAAAAACACCAACAAATTCAACTGCAACCTCAACTTTGAAAAATACAAAAAAGTTCAAGAAAAATCATTGATAACACCAATAAATTCAACAAGATCCTTAATATTGAAAATCAACAATAAATTCAAAAACAACCTCAACAATGAAAAGCATCAAAAAATTCAACAACAACAACCTCAACAATGAAAAACACCAAATAATTCAACAACAATCTCAATATTCAAAACACCAACAAATTCAAAAACAACATCAACATTCGAAAATACCAACAAATTCAACAACAACCTCAACAATGATAAACACCAACAAATTCAACAACAACCTCAGCAATGAAAAACAGGAATAAATTCAACAACAACGATCTCATCCATGAAAAATACCAAAAGATTCAACAACAACCTCAACATTGAAAAACTCCAACAATTTCAACAACAACCTCAACAATGAAAAACACCAAAAAAATTCAACAACAAACTCAACATTCAAAAGAACCAAAAAATTCAACAAAAACCTCAACATTGAAAAACACCAAAAAATTCAACAACAACCTCAACTTTGAAAATCACCAAAAAATTCAACAACCTCAACATTGAGAAACACCAACAAATTGAACTGCTACCTCAAATTTGAAAAATTCAATAAGATTAAAAAAAAATCATTGAATACACCAATAAATTCAACAACAACCTCAACATTGAAAATCCGCAAGAAATTCAAGAACAACCTCAATATTGAAAAACACCAAAATATTCAACAACAACCTCAACAATGAAAAACACCAACAAATTCAAAAACCTCAACATGGAAAATCACCAACAAATTCAACTACAACCTCAATATTGAAAATCAGCAAATAATTCAACAACAACCTCAACACTGAAAACCAGCAACAAATACAACAAAAACCTCAACAACGAAAAACACCAAAAAATTCATCAAAAACCTCAACATTCAAAAACACCAACAAATTCAAGAACAACCTCAACAATGAAAAACACCAAAAAATTCAACAACAACCTCAACGTTCAAAAACACCAACAAATTCAACAAAAACCTCCACAATTAAAAACACCAAATAATTCAACAACAACGTCAACTTTGAAAAACACCTACAAATTCAACAACCCCAACGTTGAAAAACACTTACAAATTCAACAACAACCTCAAAATTGAAATACTCCAACAAATTCAACAACAACCTCAACAATGAAAAACACCATAAAATTCAACAGCAACCTCAACATTCAAAAACACCAAAAAATTCAACAAATACCTCAACAATGAAAAACACCAAAAAATTCAACGACAACCTCAACATTGAAAAACACCAACAAATTCAACAACCTCAAAATTGAAAAACGCCAACAAATTGAAATGCAACCTCAACTTTGAAAATTACAAAAAAGATCAAGAATAACCATTGATAACACCAATAAATTCAGCGACCTGAACATTGAAAATCATCAACAAGTTCAACTACAACCTCAGCAACGAAAAACATCAAAAAATTCAACAAGAACCTCAAAAACTCAAAATTGAAAATCAGCATCAAATTCAACAGAAATCTCAACATTGAAAAACATCAAGAAATGCAACAACAACCTCAACATTCCAAAACACCAACAAATTCAACAAAAACCTCAACAATGAAAACACCAAAAAATTCAACAACAATCTCAACTTTGAAAAAAACCAACAAATTCAACAACATCAACATTGAAAAACACCAACAAATTAAATTGCAAAATAAACTTTAAAAATACAAAAAAGTTTTAAAAAAAACATTGGTAACACCAATAAATTCAACAACAACCTCTATATTGAAAATCACCAACAAATTCATCAACAACCTCAGCAATGAAAACAGGCAAACAATTCAACAACAACGACCTCAACAATGAAAAACACCAAATAATTCAACAAGTACCTCAACATTGAAAAACTCCAACAATTTCAACAACAACCTCAACAATGAAAAACACAAAAAAATTCAACAACAACCTCAGTATTGAAAATCACCATCAAATTGAACAACAACCTCAACTTTGAAAACATAAACAAATTCAAAAACCTCAACGTAGAAAAACACCAAATAATTCAACAACAACCTCAATATTGAAAATCATCAACAAATTTAACAACAACCTCAACAATGAAAAACATCAAAAAATTCAACAACAACGTCAACAATGGAAAACACCAAACAATTCAACACCAACCTCAAGATTCAAAAACAACAACAAATTCAACAACAACCTCAACAATGAAAAACACCAAAAAATTCAACAACAACCTCAACATTGAAAAACACCAACAATTTCAACAAAAACCTCAACAAAACATAAGCAAATTCAAAAACCTCAACATGGAAAAGCACCAAAAATTCATCAACAACCGCAACTTTGAAAAACACCAACAAATTCAACAATCACTACTTTGAAAAACACCAACATATTCAACTGCAACCTCAACTTTGAAAAATACAAAAAAGTTCAAGAAAAATCATTGATAACACCAATAAATTCAAGAAGATCCTTAATATTGAGAATCACCAATAAATTCAACTACAACCTTAGCAATGAAAAACATCAAAAAATTCAACAACAACAACCTCAACAATGAAAAACACCAAATAATTCAACAACAATCTCAATATTCAAAACACCAACAAAATCAACAACAACATCAACATTCGAAAATAGCAACAAATTCAACAACAACCTCAACAATGAAAAACACCAAAAAATTCAACAACAACCTCTACATTCAAAAACACCAACAAATTCAACAACAACCTCAGAAATGAAAAAAAACAAACAATTCAACAACAACGACCTCAACATTGAAAAACTCCAACAATTTCAACAACAATCTCAACAATGAAAAACACCAAAAAATTCAACAACAAATTCAACATTGAAAATAACCAACAAATTCAACAACAACCTCAACAATGAAAAACACCAACAAATTCAACTACAACCTCAATATTGAAAATCAGCAACAAATTCAACAACAACCTCAACACTGAAAACCAGCAACAAATTTAACAACAACCTCAACAATGAAAAACATCAAAAAATTCAACAACAACGTCAACAATGGAAAACACCAAACAATTCAACACCAACCTCAACATTCAAAAACACCAACAAATTCAACAACAACCTCAACATTGAAAAACTCCAACAAATTCAACAGCAACCTCAATAATGAAAAACGCCAAAAAAATTCAACAACAACCTCAACTTTGAAAAACACTTAAAAAATTCAACAACCTCAACATTGAGAAACAGGAACAAATTCAAATGCAACCTCAACTTTCAAAAATACAAAAAGATTAAAAAAATACATTGAATTCACCAATAAATTCAACAACAACCTCAAGATGGTAAAACACCAACAATTTCAACAACAACCTCAACATTGAAAAACATCAAAAAATTCAACAACAACCTCAACTTTGAAAAACACCAACAAATTCAACGACCTCAACTTTGAAAAACATCAACAAATTCAACTGCAAACTCAACTTTGAAAAATACAAAAAAGTTCAAGAAAAATCATTGATAACACCAATAAATTCAACAAGATCCTTAACATTGAAAAACACCAAAATATTCAACAACAACCTCAACTTTGAAAACATAAACAAATTCAAAAACCTCAACATGGAAAAGCACCAACAAATTCAACAACAACCTCAACTTTGAAAAACACCCACAAATTCAACAACCTCTACTTTGAAAAACACCAACATATTCAACTGCAACCTCAACTTTGAAAAATACAAAAAAGTTCAAGAAAAATCATTGATAACACCAATAAATTCAAGAAGATCCTTAATCTTGACAATCACCAATAAATTCAACAACAACCTCAACAATGAAAACCATCAAAAAATTCAACAACAACCTCAACAATGAAAAACACCAAATAATTCAACAACAATCTCAATATTCAAAACACCAACAAAATCAACAACAACATCAACATTCGAAAATAGCAACAAATTCAACAACGATCTCATCAATGAAAAATACCAAAAGATTCAACCACAACCTCAACATTGAAAAACTCCAACAATTTCAACCACCACCTCAACATTGAAAAACTCCAACAATTTCAACAACAACCTCAACAATGAAAAACACCAAAAAATTCAACAACAAACTCAACATTGAAAATTACGAACAAATTCAACAACATCCTCAACAATGAAAAACATCAATAAATTCAACAACAACCTCAACATTCAAAAACAACAACAAATTCAACATAAAACTCAACAACGAAAAACACCAAAAAATTCAACAACAACCACAACTTTGAAAAAAACCAGGAATCTCAACAACCTCAACATTGAGAAACACGAACAAATTCAACTGCAACCTCAACTTTGAAAAATACAATAAGTTTCAAAAAATAAACATTGAATACACCAATAAATTCAACAAAAACCTCAATATTGAAAATCACCAAAAAATTCAAGAACAACCTCAACATTGAAGAACACCAAAATATTCAACAAAAACCTCAACTTTGAAAAACACCACCAAATTCAAAAACCTCAACATGGAAAAACACCAACAAATTCAACTCCAACCTCAATATTGAAAAACACCAACAAATTCAACTACAACCTCAATATTGAAAATCACCAACAAATTCAACAACATACTCAACAATGAAAAACACCAACAAATTCAACAAAAACCACAACAATGAAAAACACCAAAAAATTCATCAACAACCTCAACATTCAAAAATACCAAATGATTCAACAACAACCTCAACATTGAAAAACTCCAACAATTTCAACAACAATCTCAACAATGAAAAACACCAAAAAATTCAACAACAAATTCAACATTGAAAATAACCAACAAATTCAACAACAACCTCAACAATGAAAAACATCAATAAATTCAAAAACAACCCCAACATTCAAAAACAACAACAAATTCAGCTACAACCTCAACATGGAAAAACACCAACTAATTCAACAACAACCTCAATATTGAAAATCACCAACAAATTTAACAACAACCTCAACAATGAAAAACATCAAAAAATTCAACAACAACGTCAACAATGGAAAACACCAAACAATTCAACACCAACCTCAACATTCAAAAACAACAACAAATTCAACAACAACCTCAACAATGAAAAACACCAAAAAATTCAACAACAAATTCAACATTCAAAAACACCAATAAATTCAACAAAAACCTCAACAATTAAAAACACCAAAACATTCAACTACAACGTCAACTTTAAAAACACCAAGAAATTCAACAACCTCAACATTGAAAAACACCAACAAATTCAACAACAACCTCAACATTGAAAAACTCCAACAAATTCAACAGCAACCTCAATAATGAAAAACGCCAAAAAAATTCAACAACAACCTCAACTTTGAAAAACACTTAAAAAATTCAACAACCTCAACATTGAGAAACAGGAACAAATTCAAATGCAACCTCAACTTTCAAAAATACAAAAAGATTAAAAAAAAACATTGAATTCACCAATAAATTCAACAACAACCTCAAGATGGTAAAACACCAACAAATTCAACAACAACCTCAACATTGAAAAACATCAAAAAATTCAACAGCAACCTCAACTTTGAAAAACACCAACAAATTCAACGACCTCAACTTTGAAAAACATCAACAAATTCAACTGCAAACTCAACTTTGAAAAATACAAAACAGTTCAAGAAAAATCATTGATAACACCAATAAATTCAACAAGATCCTTAACATTGAAAACACCAAAATATTCAACAACAACCTCAACTTTGAAAACATAAACAAATTCAAAAACCTCAACATGGAAAAGCACCAACAAATTCAACAACAACCTCAACTTTGAAAAACACCCACAAATTCAACAACCTCTACTTTGAAAAACACCAACATATTCAACTGCAACCTCAACTTTGAAAAATACAAAAAAGTTCAAGAAAAATCATTGATAACACCAATAAATTCAAGAAGATCCTTAATCTTGACAATCACCAATAAATTCAACAACAACCTCAACAATGAAAAACACCAAATAATTCAACAACAATCTCAATATTCAAAACACCAACAAAATCAACAACAACATCAACATTCGAAAATAGCAACAAATTCAACAACGATCTCATCAATGAAAAATACCAAAAGATTCAACCACAACCTCAACATTGAAAAACTCCAACAATTTCAACGACCACCTCAACATTGAAAAACTCCAACAATTTCAACGACCACCTCAACATTGAAAAACTCCAACAATTTCAACAACAACCTCAACAATGAAAAACACCAAAAAATTCAACAACAAACTCAACATTGAAAATTACGAACAAATTCAACAACATCCTCAACAATGAAAAACATCAATAAATTCAACAACAACCTCAACATTAAAAAACAACAACAAATTCAACATAAAACTCAACAACGAAAAACACCAAAAAATTCAACAACAACCACAACTTTGAAAAAAACCAAGAATCTCAACAACCTCAACATTGAGAAACACGAACAAATTCAACTGCAACCTCAACTTTGAAAAATACAATAAGTTTCAAAAAATAAACATTGAATACACCAATAAATTCAACAAAAACCTCAATATTGAAAATCACCAAAAAATTCAAGAACAACCTCAACATTGAAGAACACCAAAATATTCAACAAAAACCTCAACTTTGAAAAACACCACCAAATTCAAAAACCTCAACATGGAAAAACACCAACAAATTCAACTCCAACCTCAATATTGAAAAACACCAACAAATTCAACTACAACCTCAATATTGAAAATCACCAACAAATTCAACAACATACTCAACAATGAAAAACACCAACAAATTCAACAAAAACCACAACAATGAAAAACACCAAAAAATTCATCAACAACCTCAACATTCAAAAATACCAAATGATTCAACAACAACCTCAACATTGAAAAACTCCAACAATTTCAACAACAATCTCAACAATGAAAAACACCAAAAAATTCAACAACAAATTCAACATTGAAAATGACCAACAAATTCAACAACAACCTCAACAATGAAAAACATCAATAAATTCAAAAACAACCTCAACATTCAAAAACAACATCAAATTCAACTACAACCTCAACATGGAAAAACACCAACTAATTCAACAAAAACCTCAATATTGAAAATCACCAACAAATTTAACAACAACCTCAACAATGAAAAACATCAAAAAATTCAACAACAACGTCAACAATGGAAAACACCAAACAATTCAACACCAACCTCAACATTCAAAAACAACAACAAATTCAACAACAACCTCAACAATGAAAAACACCAAAAAATTCAACAACAACTTCAACATTCAAAAACACCAACAAATTCAACAAAAACCTCAATAATTAAAAACACCAAAACATTCAACTACAACGTCAACTTTAAAAACACCAAGAAATTCAACAACCTCAACATTGAAAAACACCAACAAATTCAACAACAACCTCAACATTGAAGAACTCCAACAAATTCAACAACAACCTCAACAATGAAAAACGCCAAAAAAAGTCACCAACAACCTCAACTTTGAAAAACACTCAAAAAATTCAACAACCTCAACATTGAGAAACAGGAACAAATTCAACTGCAACCTCAACTTTCAAAAATACAAGAAGATTCAAAAAAAACATTGAATACACCAATAAATTCAACAACAACCTCCAGATGGTAAAACACCAACAAATTCAACAACAACCTCAACATTGAAAAACATCAAAAAATTCAACAACAACCTCAACTTTGAAAAACACCAACAAATTCAACAACCTCTACTTTGAAAAACACCAACATATTCAACTGCAACCTCAACTTTGAAAAATACAAAAAAGTTCAAGAAAAATCATTGATAACACCAATAAATTCAAGAAGATCCTTAATATTGACAATCACCAATAAATTCAACAACAACCTCAACAATGAAAAACATCAAAAAATTCAACAACAACCTCAACAATGAAAAACACCAACAAATTCAACAAAAACCTCAACAATGAAAAACACCAAAACATTCATCAACAACCTCAACATTCAAAAACACCAACAAATTCAACAAAATCCTCAACAATGAAAAACAACAAAAAATTCAACAACAACCTCAACATTGAAAAACACCAACAAATTCAACAACAACCTCAACATTCAAAAACACAAACAAATTGAACAAAAACCACAAGATTGAAAAACATCAAAAAATTCAACAACAACCTCAACATTCCAAAACACCAACAAATTCAACAATAACCTCAACAATGAAAACACTAAAAAGTTCAACAACAATCACAACTTTGAAAAACACCAACAAATTCAACAACCTCAACATTGAAAAATACCAACAAATTCAACAAAACATCAACATTGAAAAACTCCAACAAATTCAACAACAACCACAACAATGAACAGCATCAATAAATTCAACAACAACCTCAACATTCAAAAACACCAAATAATTCAACAAAAACCTCAACAATGAAAAACACCAAAAAATTCAACTACAACCTCAACTTTGGAAAGCACCAACAAATTCAACAACCTCAACATTGAGAAACACAACAAATTCAACTGCAACCTCAACTTTGAAAAATACAAAATAGATAAAAAAAACCATTGACAACACCAATAAATTCAACAACCTCAACATTGAAAATCACCAACAAATTCAACATCAACCTCAGCAATGAAAAAAACCAACAATTCAACAACAACCTCAAAAATGAAAAACACCAACAAATTCAACAAGTGCCGCAACAATGAAAAACACCAAAAAATTCAACAACAAACTCAAAATTGAAAATCACCATCAAATTCAACAAAAATCTGAACATTGAAAAACATCAAAAAATACAACAACAACCTTGACATTCCAAAACACCAACAAATTCAATAAAAACCTCAACATTCAAAAACACCAACAAATTCAACAGAAACCTTAACATGAAAAACATCACAAAATTCAACAACAACCTCAACTTTGAAAAACAACAACAAATTCAACTGCAACCTCAACTTTGAAAAATACAAAAAAGTTCAAGAAAAATCATTGATAACACCAATAAATACAACAATATCCTTAATATTGAAAATCACCAATAAATTCAAAAACAACCTCAACAATGAAAAGCATCAAAAAATTCAACAACAATCTCAATATTCAAAACACCAAAAATTTCAAAAACAACATCAACATTCGAAAATACCAACAAATTCAACAACAACCTCAACAATGAAAAACACCAACAAATTCAACAACAACCTCAGCAATGAAAAACAGCAAACAATTCAACAACAACGAACTCAACAATGAAAAACACCAAAAAATTCATCAACAACCTCAGCAATGAAAAACAGGAATAAATTCAACAACAACGATCTCATCCATGAAAAATACCAAAAGATTGAACAACAACTTCAACATTGAAAAACTCCAACAATTTCAACAACAACCTCAACAATGAAAAACACCAAAAAATTCAACAACAACCTCAACATTGAATACACCAATAAATTCAACAACAACCTCAACATTCAGAAACACCATCAAATTCAACAATAACCTCAACAATGAAAAACACCAAAAAAATCAACAACCTCAATTTTGAAAAACGCCATTAGATTTAACATCCTCAACATTCAAATGCACCAACAAATTCAACAACAACCTCAGCTTTGAAAATCACCAACAAATTTAACAACAACCTCAACTTTGAAAAAAATCAAAAAATTGAACAACAACCTCAACAATGAAAAACACCTAGCAATTCAACACCAACCTCAACATTCAAAAACAAAAAAAAATTCAACAACAATCTCAACATTCAAAAACACCAACAAATTCAACAAAAACCTCAACAATTAAAAACACCAAAAAATTCAACAACAAAGTCAACTTTAAAAACACCAACAAATTCAACAACCTCAACATTGAAAAACACCAACAAATTCAACAAAACCTCAACATTCAAAACCACCAACAAATTCATCAGAAACCTTAACATGAAAAACATCACAAAATATTCAACAAGAACCTCAACTTTGAAAAACACCAACAAATTCAACTGCAACCTCAACTTTGAAAAATACAAAAAAGTTCAAGAAAAATCATTGATAACACCAATAAATTCAACAAGATCCTTAATATTGAAAATCAACAATAAATTCAAAAACAACCTCAACAATGAAAAGCATCAAAAAATTCAACAACAACAACCTCAACAATGAAAAACACCAAATAATTCAACAACAATCTCAATATTCAAAACACCAACAAATTCAAAAACAACATCAACATTCGAAAATACCAACAAATTCAACAACAACCTCAACAATGATAAACACCAACAAATTCAACAACAACCTCAGCAATGAAAAACAGGAATAAATTCAACAACAACGATCTCATCCATGAAAAATACCAAAAGATTCAACAACAACCTCAACATTGAAAAACTCCAACAATTTCAACAACAACCTCAACAATGAAAAACACCAAAAAAATTCAACAACAAACTCAACATTCAAAAGAACCAAAAAATTCAACAAAAACCTCAACATTGAAAAACACCAAAAAATTCAACAACAACCTCAACTTTGAAAATCACCAAAAAATTCAACAACCTCAACATTGAGAAACACCAACAAATTGAACTGCTACCTCAAATTTGAAAAATTCAATAAGATTAAAAAAAAATCATTGAATACACCAATAAATTCAACAACAACCTCAACATTGAAAATCCGCAAGAAATTCAAGAACAACCTCAATATTGAAAAACACCAAAATATTCAACAACAACCTCAACAATGAAAAACACCAACAAATTCAAAAACCTCAACATGGAAAATCACCAACAAATTCAACTACAACCTCAATATTGAAAATCAGCAAATAATTCAACAACAACCTCAACACTGAAAACCAGCAACAAATACAACAAAAACCTCAACAACGAAAAACACCAAAAAATTCATCAAAAACCTCAACATTCAAAAACACCAACAAATTCAAGAACAACCTCAACAATGAAAAACACCAAAAAATTCAACAACAACCTCAACGTTCAAAAACACCAACAAATTCAACAAAAACCTCCACAATTAAAAACACCAAATAATTCAACAACAACGTCAACTTTGAAAAACACCTACAAATTCAACAACCCCAACGTTGAAAAACACTTACAAATTCAACAACAACCTCAAAATTGAAATACTCCAACAAATTCAACAACAACCTCAACAATGAAAAACACCATAAAATTCAACAGCAACCTCAACATTCAAAAACACCAAAAAATTCAACAAATACCTCAACAATGAAAAACACCAAAAAATTCAACGACAACCTCAACATTGAAAAACACCAACAAATTCAACAACCTCAAAATTGAAAAACGCCAACAAATTGAAATGCAACCTCAACTTTGAAAATTACAAAAAAGATCAAGAATAACCATTGATAACACCAATAAATTCAGCGACCTGAACATTGAAAATCATCAACAAGTTCAACTACAACCTCAGCAACGAAAAACATCAAAAAATTCAACAAGAACCTCATAAACTCAAAATTGAAAATCAGCATCAAATTCAACAGAAATCTCAACATTGAAAAACATCAAGAAATGCAACAACAACCTCAACATTCCAAAACACCAACAAATTCAACAAAAACCTCAACAATGAAAACACCAAAAAATTCAACAACAATCTCAACTTTGAAAAAAACCAACAAATTCAACAACATCAACATTGAAAAACACCAACAAATTAAATTGCAAAATAAACTTTAAAAATACAAAAAAGTTTTAAAAAAAACATTGGTAACACCAATAAATTCAACAACAACCTCTATATTGAAAATCACCAACAAATTCATCAACAACCTCAGCAATGAAAACAGGCAAACAATTCAACAACAACGACCTCAACAATGAAAAACACCAAATAATTCAACAAGTACCTCAACATTGAAAAACTCCAACAATTTCAACAACAACCTCAACAATGAAAAACACAAAAAAATTCAACAACAACCTCAGTATTGAAAATCACCATCAAATTGAACAACAACCTCAACTTTGAAAACATAAACAAATTCAAAAACCTCAACGTAGAAAAACACCAAATAATTCAACAACAACCTCAATATTGAAAATCATCAACAAATTTAACAACAACCTCAACAATGAAAAACATCAAAAAATTCAACAACAACGTCAACAATGGAAAACACCAAACAATTCAACACCAACCTCAAGATTCAAAAACAACAACAAATTCAACAACAACCTCAACAATGAAAAACACCAAAAAATTCAACAACAACCTCAACATTGAAAAACACCAACAATTTCAACAAAAACCTCAACAAAACATAAGCAAATTCAAAAACCTCAACATGGAAAAGCACCAAAAATTCATCAACAACCGCAACTTTGAAAAACACCAACAAATTCAACAATCACTACTTTGAAAAACACCAACATATTCAACTGCAACCTCAACTTTGAAAAATACAAAAAAGTTCAAGAAAAATCATTGATAACACCAATAAATTCAAGAAGATCCTTAATATTGAGAATCACCAATAAATTCAACTACAACCTTAGCAATGAAAAACATCAAAAAATTCAACAACAACAACCTCAACAATGAAAAACACCAAATAATTCAACAACAATCTCAATATTCAAAACACCAACAAAATCAACAACAACATCAACATTCGAAAATAGCAACAAATTCAACAACAACCTCAACAATGAAAAACACCAAAAAATTCAACAACAACCTCTACATTCAAAAACACCAACAAATTCAACAACAACCTCAGAAATGAAAAAAAACAAACAATTCAACAACAACGACCTCAACATTGAAAAACTCCAACAATTTCAACAACAATCTCAACAATGAAAAACACCAAAAAATTCAACAACAAATTCAACATTGAAAATAACCAACAAATTCAACAACAACCTCAACAATGAAAAACACCAACAAATTCAACTACAACCTCAATATTGAAAATCAGCAACAAATTCAACAACAACCTCAACACTGAAAACCAGCAACAAATTTAACAACAACCTCAACAATGAAAAACATCAAAAAATTCAACAACAACGTCAACAATGGAAAACACCAAACAATTCAACACCAACCTCAACATTCAAAAACACCAACAAATTCAACAACAACCTCAACATTGAAAAACTCCAACAAATTCAACAGCAACCTCAATAATGAAAAACGCCAAAAAAATTCAACAACAACCTCAACTTTGAAAAACACTTAAAAAATTCAACAACCTCAACATTGAGAAACAGGAACAAATTCAAATGCAACCTCAACTTTCAAAAATACAAAAAGATTAAAAAAATACATTGAATTCACCAATAAATTCAACAACAACCTCAAGATGGTAAAACACCAACAATTTCAACAACAACCTCAACATTGAAAAACATCAAAAAATTCAACAACAACCTCAACTTTGAAAAACACCAACAAATTCAACGACCTCAACTTTGAAAAACATCAACAAATTCAACTGCAAACTCAACTTTGAAAAATACAAAAAAGTTCAAGAAAAATCATTGATAACACCAATAAATTCAACAAGATCCTTAACATTGAAAAACACCAAAATATTCAACAACAACCTCAACTTTGAAAACATAAACAAATTCAAAAACCTCAACATGGAAAAGCACCAACAAATTCAACAACAACCTCAACTTTGAAAAACACCCACAAATTCAACAACCTCTACTTTGAAAAACACCAACATATTCAACTGCAACCTCAACTTTGAAAAATACAAAAAAGTTCAAGAAAAATCATTGATAACACCAATAAATTCAAGAAGATCCTTAATCTTGACAATCACCAATAAATTCAACAACAACCTCAACAATGAAAACCATCAAAAAATTCAACAACAACCTCAACAATGAAAAACACCAAATAATTCAACAACAATCTCAATATTCAAAACACCAACAAAATCAACAACAACATCAACATTCGAAAATAGCAACAAATTCAACAACGATCTCATCAATGAAAAATACCAAAAGATTCAACCACAACCTCAACATTGAAAAACTCCAACAATTTCAACCACCACCTCAACATTGAAAAACTCCAACAATTTCAACAACAACCTCAACAATGAAAAACACCAAAAAATTCAACAACAAACTCAACATTGAAAATTACGAACAAATTCAACAACATCCTCAACAATGAAAAACATCAATAAATTCAACAACAACCTCAACATTCAAAAACAACAACAAATTCAACATAAAACTCAACAACGAAAAACACCAAAAAATTCAACAACAACCACAACTTTGAAAAAAACCAAGAATCTCAACAACCTCAACATTGAGAAACACGAACAAATTCAACTGCAACCTCAACTTTGAAAAATACAATAAGTTTCAAAAAATAAACATTGAATACACCAATAAATTCAACAAAAACCTCAATATTGAAAATCACCAAAAAATTCAAGAACAACCTCAACATTGAAGAACACCAAAATATTCAACAAAAACCTCAACTTTGAAAAACACCACCAAATTCAAAAACCTCAACATGGAAAAACACCAACAAATTCAACTCCAACCTCAATATTGAAAAACACCAACAAATTCAACTACAACCTCAATATTGAAAATCACCAACAAATTCAACAACATACTCAACAATGAAAAACACCAACAAATTCAACAAAAACCACAACAATGAAAAACACCAAAAAATTCATCAACAACCTCAACATTCAAAAATACCAAATGATTCAACAACAACCTCAACATTGAAAAACTCCAACAATTTCAACAACAATCTCAACAATGAAAAACACCAAAAAATTCAACAACAAATTCAACATTGAAAATAACCAACAAATTCAACAACAACCTCAACAATGAAAAACATCAATAAATTCAAAAACAACCCCAACATTCAAAAACAACAACAAATTCAGCTACAACCTCAACATGGAAAAACACCAACTAATTCAACAACAACCTCAATATTGAAAATCACCAACAAATTTAACAACAACCTCAACAATGAAAAACATCAAAAAATTCAACAACAACGTCAACAATGGAAAACACCAAACAATTCAACACCAACCTCAACATTCAAAAACAACAACAAATTCAACAACAACCTCAACAATGAAAAACACCAAAAAATTCAACAACAAATTCAACATTCAAAAACACCAATAAATTCAACAAAAACCTCAACAATTAAAAACACCAAAACATTCAACTACAACGTCAACTTTAAAAACACCAAGAAATTCAACAACCTCAACATTGAAAAACACCAACAAATTCAACAACAACCTCAACATTGAAAAACTCCAACAAATTCAACAGCAACCTCAATAATGAAAAACGCCAAAAAAATTCAACAACAACCTCAACTTTGAAAAACACTTAAAAAATTCAACAACCTCAACATTGAGAAACAGGAACAAATTCAAATGCAACCTCAACTTTCAAAAATACAAAAAGATTAAAAAAAAACATTGAATTCACCAATAAATTCAACAACAACCTCAAGATGGTAAAACACCAACAAATTCAACAACAACCTCAACATTGAAAAACATCAAAAAATTCAACAGCAACCTCAACTTTGAAAAACACCAACAAATTCAACGACCTCAACTTTGAAAAACATCAACAAATTCAACTGCAAACTCAACTTTGAAAAATACAAAACAGTTCAAGAAAAATCATTGATAACACCAATAAATTCAACAAGATCCTTAACATTGAAAACACCAAAATATTCAACAACAACCTCAACTTTGAAAACATAAACAAATTCAAAAACCTCAACATGGAAAAGCACCAACAAATTCAACAACAACCTCAACTTTGAAAAACACCCACAAATTCAACAACCTCTACTTTGAAAAACACCAACATATTCAACTGCAACCTCAACTTTGAAAAATACAAAAAAGTTCAAGAAAAATCATTGATAACACCAATAAATTCAAGAAGATCCTTAATCTTGACAATCACCAATAAATTCAACAACAACCTCAACAATGAAAAACACCAAATAATTCAACAACAATCTCAATATTCAAAACACCAACAAAATCAACAACAACATCAACATTCGAAAATAGCAACAAATTCAACAACGATCTCATCAATGAAAAATACCAAAAGATTCAACCACAACCTCAACATTGAAAAACTCCAACAATTTCAACGACCACCTCAACATTGAAAAACTCCAACAATTTCAACGACCACCTCAACATTGAAAAACTCCAACAATTTCAACAACAACCTCAACAATGAAAAACACCAAAAAATTCAACAACAAACTCAACATTGAAAATTACGAACAAATTCAACAACATCCTCAACAATGAAAAACATCAATAAATTCAACAACAACCTCAACATTAAAAAACAACAACAAATTCAACATAAAACTCAACAACGAAAAACACCAAAAAATTCAACAACAACCACAACTTTGAAAAAAACCAAGAATCTCAACAACCTCAACATTGAGAAACACGAACAAATTCAACTGCAACCTCAACTTTGAAAAATACAATAAGTTTCAAAAAATAAACATTGAATACACCAATAAATTCAACAAAAACCTCAATATTGAAAATCACCAAAAAATTCAAGAACAACCTCAACATTGAAGAACACCAAAATATTCAACAAAAACCTCAACTTTGAAAAACACCACCAAATTCAAAAACCTCAACATGGAAAAACACCAACAAATTCAACTCCAACCTCAATATTGAAAAACACCAACAAATTCAACTACAACCTCAATATTGAAAATCACCAACAAATTCAACAACATACTCAACAATGAAAAACACCAACAAATTCAACAAAAACCACAACAATGAAAAACACCAAAAAATTCATCAACAACCTCAACATTCAAAAATACCAAATGATTCAACAACAACCTCAACATTGAAAAACTCCAACAATTTCAACAACAATCTCAACAATGAAAAACACCAAAAAATTCAACAACAAATTCAACATTGAAAATGACCAACAAATTCAACAACAACCTCAACAATGAAAAACATCAATAAATTCAAAAACAACCTCAACATTCAAAAACAACATCAAATTCAACTACAACCTCAACATGGAAAAACACCAACTAATTCAACAAAAACCTCAATATTGAAAATCACCAACAAATTTAACAACAACCTCAACAATGAAAAACATCAAAAAATTCAACAACAACGTCAACAATGGAAAACACCAAACAATTCAACACCAACCTCAACATTCAAAAACAACAACAAATTCAACAACAACCTCAACAATGAAAAACACCAAAAAATTCAACAACAACTTCAACATTCAAAAACACCAACAAATTCAACAAAAACCTCAATAATTAAAAACACCAAAACATTCAACTACAACGTCAACTTTAAAAACACCAAGAAATTCAACAACCTCAACATTGAAAAACACCAACAAATTCAACAACAACCTCAACATTGAAGAACTCCAACAAATTCAACAACAACCTCAACAATGAAAAACGCCAAAAAAAGTCACCAACAACCTCAACTTTGAAAAACACTCAAAAAATTCAACAACCTCAACATTGAGAAACAGGAACAAATTCAACTGCAACCTCAACTTTCAAAAATACAAGAAGATTCAAAAAAAACATTGAATACACCAATAAATTCAACAACAACCTCCAGATGGTAAAACACCAACAAATTCAACAACAACCTCAACATTGAAAAACATCAAAAAATTCAACAACAACCTCAACTTTGAAAAACACCAACAAATTCAACAACCTCTACTTTGAAAAACACCAACATATTCAACTGCAACCTCAACTTTGAAAAATACAAAAAAGTTCAAGAAAAATCATTGATAACACCAATAAATTCAAGAAGATCCTTAATATTGACAATCACCAATAAATTCAACAACAACCTCAACAATGAAAAACATCAAAAAATTCAACAACAACCTCAACAATGAAAAACACCAACAAATTCAACAAAAACCTCAACAATGAAAAACACCAAAACATTCATCAACAACCTCAACATTCAAAAACACCAACAAATTCAACAAAATCCTCAACAATGAAAAACAACAAAAAATTCAACAACAACCTCAACATTGAAAAACACCAACAAATTCAACAACAACCTCAACATTCAAAAACACAAACAAATTGAACAAAAACCACAAGATTGAAAAACATCAAAAAATTCAACAACAACCTCAACATTCCAAAACACCAACAAATTCAACAATAACCTCAACAATGAAAACACTAAAAAGTTCAACAACAATCACAACTTTGAAAAACACCAACAAATTCAACAACCTCAACATTGAAAAATACCAACAAATTCAACAAAACATCAACATTGAAAAACTCCAACAAATTCAACAACAACCACAACAATGAACAGCATCAATAAATTCAACAACAACCTCAACATTCAAAAACACCAAATAATTCAACAAAAACCTCAACAATGAAAAACACCAAAAAATTCAACTACAACCTCAACTTTGGAAAGCACCAACAAATTCAACAACCTCAACATTGAGAAACACAACAAATTCAACTGCAACCTCAACTTTGAAAAATACAAAATAGATAAAAAAAACCATTGACAACACCAATAAATTCAACAACCTCAACATTGAAAATCACCAACAAATTCAACATCAACCTCAGCAATGAAAAAAACCAACAATTCAACAACAACCTCAAAAATGAAAAACACCAACAAATTCAACAAGTGCCGCAACAATGAAAAACACCAAAAAATTCAACAACAAACTCAAAATTGAAAATCACCATCAAATTCAACAAAAATCTGAACATTGAAAAACATCAAAAAATACAACAACAACCTTGACATTCCAAAACACCAACAAATTCAATAAAAACCTCAACATTCAAAAACACCAACAAATTCAACAGAAACCTTAACATGAAAAACATCACAAAATTCAACAACAACCTCAACTTTGAAAAACAACAACAAATTCAACTGCAACCTCAACTTTGAAAAATACAAAAAAGTTCAAGAAAAATCATTGATAACACCAATAAATACAACAATATCCTTAATATTGAAAATCACCAATAAATTCAAAAACAACCTCAACAATGAAAAGCATCAAAAAATTCAACAACAATCTCAATATTCAAAACACCAAAAATTTCAAAAACAACATCAACATTCGAAAATACCAACAAATTCAACAACAACCTCAACAATGAAAAACACCAACAAATTCAACAACAACCTCAGCAATGAAAAACAGCAAACAATTCAACAACAACGAACTCAACAATGAAAAACACCAAAAAATTCATCAACAACCTCAGCAATGAAAAACAGGAATAAATTCAACAACAACGATCTCATCCATGAAAAATACCAAAAGATTGAACAACAACTTCAACATTGAAAAACTCCAACAATTTCAACAACAACCTCAACAATGAAAAACACCAAAAAATTCAACAACAACCTCAACATTGAATACACCAATAAATTCAACAACAACCTCAACATTCAGAAACACCATCAAATTCAACAATAACCTCAACAATGAAAAACACCAAAAAAATCAACAACCTCAATTTTGAAAAACGCCATTAGATTTAACATCCTCAACATTCAAATGCACCAACAAATTCAACAACAACCTCAGCTTTGAAAATCACCAACAAATTTAACAACAACCTCAACTTTGAAAAAAATCAAAAAATTGAACAACAACCTCAACAATGAAAAACACCTAGCAATTCAACACCAACCTCAACATTCAAAAACAAAAAAAAATTCAACAACAATCTCAACATTCAAAAACACCAACAAATTCAACAAAAACCTCAACAATTAAAAACACCAAAAAATTCAACAACAAAGTCAACTTTAAAAACACCAACAAATTCAACAACCTCAACATTGAAAAACACCAACAAATTCAACAAAACCTCAACATTCAAAACCACCAACAAATTCATCAGAAACCTTAACATGAAAAACATCACAAAATATTCAACAAGAACCTCAACTTTGAAAAACACCAACAAATTCAACTGCAACCTCAACTTTGAAAAATACAAAAAAGTTCAAGAAAAATCATTGATAACACCAATAAATTCAACAAGATCCTTAATATTGAAAATCAACAATAAATTCAAAAACAACCTCAACAATGAAAAGCATCAAAAAATTCAACAACAACAACCTCAACAATGAAAAACACCAAATAATTCAACAACAATCTCAATATTCAAAACACCAACAAATTCAAAAACAACATCAACATTCGAAAATACCAACAAATTCAACAACAACCTCAACAATGAAAAACACCAACAAATTCAACAACAACCTCAGCAATGAAAAACAGGAATAAATTCAACAACAACGATCTCATCCATGAAAAATACCAAAAGATTCAACAACAACCTCAACATTGAAAAACTCCAACAATTTCAACAACAACCTCAACAATGAAAAACACCAAAAAATTCAACAACAACCTCAACTTTGAAAATCACCAAAAAATTCAACAACCTCAACATTGAGAAACACCAACAAATTGAACTGCTACCTCAAATTTGAAAAATTCAATAAGATTAAAAAAAAATCATTGAATACACCAATAAATTCAACAACAACCTCAACATTGAAAATCCGCAAGAAATTCAAGAACAACCTCAATATTGAAAAACACCAAAATATTCAACAACAACCTCAACAATGAAAAACACCAACAAATTCAAAAACCTCAACATGGAAAATCACCAACAAATTCAACTACAACCTCAATATTGAAAATCAGCAAATAATTCAACAACAACCTCAACACTGAAAACCAGCAACAAATACAACAAAAACCTCAACAACGAAAAACACCAAAAAATTCATCAAAAACCTCAACATTCAAAAACACCAACAAATTCAAGAACAACCTCAACAATGAAAAACACCAAAAAATTCAACAACAACCTCAACGTTCAAAAACACCAACAAATTCAACAAAAACCTCCACAATTAAAAACACCAAATAATTCAACAACAACGTCAACTTTGAAAAACACCTACAAATTCAACAACCCCAACGTTGAAAAACACTTACAAATTCAACAACAACCTCAAAATTGAAATACTCCAACAAATTCAACAACAACCTCAACAATGAAAAACACCATAAAATTCAACAGCAACCTCAACATTCAAAAACACCAAAAAATTCAACAAATACCTCAACAATGAAAAACACCAAAAAATTCAACGACAACCTCAACATTGAAAAACACCAACAAATTCAACAACCTCAAAATTGAAAAACGCCAACAAATTGAAATGCAACCTCAACTTTGAAAATTACAAAAAAGATCAAGAATAACCATTGATAACACCAATAAATTCAGCGACCTGAACATTGAAAATCATCAACAAGTTCAACTACAACCTCAGCAACGAAAAACATCAAAAAATTCAACAAGAACCTCAAAAACTCAAAATTGAAAATCAGCATCAAATTCAACAGAAATCTCAACATTGAAAAACATCAAGAAATGCAACAACAACCTCAACATTCCAAAACACCAACAAATTCAACAAAAACCTCAACAATGAAAACACCAAAAAATTCAACAACAATCTCAACTTTGAAAAAAACCAACAAATTCAACAACATCAACATTGAAAAACACCAACAAATTAAATTGCAAAATAAACTTTAAAAATACAAAAAAGTTTTAAAAAAAACATTGGTAACACCAATAAATTCAACAACAACCTCTATATTGAAAATCACCAACAAATTCATCAACAACCTCAGCAATGAAAACAGGCAAACAATTCAACAACAACGACCTCAACAATGAAAAACACCAAATAATTCAACAAGTACCTCAACATTGAAAAACTCCAACAATTTCAACAACAACCTCAACAATGAAAAACACAAAAAAATTCAACAACAACCTCAGTATTGAAAATCACCATCAAATTGAACAACAACCTCAACTTTGAAAACATAAACAAATTCAAAAACCTCAACGTAGAAAAACACCAAATAATTCAACAACAACCTCAATATTGAAAATCATCAACAAATTTAACAACAACCTCAACAATGAAAAACATCAAAAAATTCAACAACAACGTCAACAATGGAAAACACCAAACAATTCAACACCAACCTCAAGATTCAAAAACAACAACAAATTCAACAACAACCTCAACAATGAAAAACACCAAAAAATTCAACAACAACCTCAACATTGAAAAACACCAACAATTTCAACAAAAACCTCAACAAAACATAAGCAAATTCAAAAACCTCAACATGGAAAAGCACCAAAAATTCATCAACAACCGCAACTTTGAAAAACACCAACAAATTCAACAATCACTACTTTGAAAAACACCAACATATTCAACTGCAACCTCAACTTTGAAAAATACAAAAAAGTTCAAGAAAAATCATTGATAACACCAATAAATTCAAGAAGATCCTTAATATTGAGAATCACCAATAAATTCAACTACAACCTTAGCAATGAAAAACATCAAAAAATTCAACAACAACAACCTCAACAATGAAAAACACCAAAAAATTCAACAACAACCTCTACATTCAAAAACACCAACAAATTCAACAACAACCTCAGAAATGAAAAAAAAACAAACAATTCAACAACAACGACCTCAACATTGAAAAACTCCAACAATTTCAACAACAATCTCAACAATGAAAAACACCAAAAAATTCAACAACAAATTCAACATTGAAAATAACCAACAAATTCAACAACAACCTCAACAATGAAAAACACCAACAAATTCAACTACAACCTCAATATTGAAAATCACCAACAAATTCAACAACAACCTCAACACTGAAAACCAGCAACAAATTTAACAACAACCTCAACAATGAAAAACATCAAAAAATTCAACAACAACGTCAACAATGGAAAACACCAAACAATTCAACACCAACCTCAACATTCAAAAACACCAACAAATTCAACAACAACCTCAACATTGAAAAACTCCAACAAATTCAACAGCAACCTCAATAATGAAAAACGCCAAAAAAATTCAACAACAACCTCAACTTTGAAAAACACTTAAAAAATTCAACAACCTCAACATTGAGAAACAGGAACAAATTCAAATGCAACCTCAACTTTCAAAAATACAAAAAGATTAAAAAAATACATTGAATTCACCAATAAATTCAACAACAACCTCAAGATGGTAAAACACCAACAATTTCAACAACAACCTCAACATTGAAAAACATCAAAAAATTCAACAACAACCTCAACTTTGAAAAACACCAACAAATTCAACGACCTCAACTTTGAAAAACATCAACAAATTCAACTGCAAACTCAACTTTGAAAAATACAAAAAAGTTCAAGAAAAATCATTGATAACACCAATAAATTCAACAAGATCCTTAACATTGAAAAACACCAAAATATTCAACAACAACCTCAACTTTGAAAACATAAACAAATTCAAAAACCTCAACATGGAAAAGCACCAACAAATTCAACAACAACCTCAACTTTGAAAAACACCCACAAATTCAACAACCTCTACTTTGAAAAACACCAACATATTCAACTGCAACCTCAACTTTGAAAAATACAAAAAAGTTCAAGAAAAATCATTGATAACACCAATAAATTCAAGAAGATCCTTAATCTTGACAATCACCAATAAATTCAACAACAACCTCAACAATGAAAACCATCAAAAAATTCAACAACAACCTCAACAATGAAAAACACCAAATAATTCAACAACAATCTCAATATTCAAAACACCAACAAAATCAACAACAACATCAACATTCGAAAATAGCAACAAATTCAACAACGATCTCATCAATGAAAAATACCAAAAGATTCAACCACAACCTCAACATTGAAAAACTCCAACAATTTCAACCACCACCTCAACATTGAAAAACTCCAACAATTTCAACAACAACCTCAACAATGAAAAACACCAAAAAATTCAACAACAAACTCAACATTGAAAATTACGAACAAATTCAACAACATCCTCAACAATGAAAAACATCAATAAATTCAACAACAACCTCAACATTCAAAAACAACAACAAATTCAACATAAAACTCAACAACGAAAAACACCAAAAAATTCAACAACAACCACAACTTTGAAAAAAACCAAGAATCTCAACAACCTCAACATTGAGAAACACGAACAAATTCAACTGCAACCTCAACTTTGAAAAATACAATAAGTTTCAAAAAATAAACATTGAATACACCAATAAATTCAACAAAAACCTCAATATTGAAAATCACCAAAAAATTCAAGAACAACCTCAACATTGAAGAACACCAAAATATTCAACAAAAACCTCAACTTTGAAAAACACCACCAAATTCAAAAACCTCAACATGGAAAAACACCAACAAATTCAACTCCAACCTCAATATTGAAAAACACCAACAAATTCAACTACAACCTCAATATTGAAAATCACCAACAAATTCAACAACATACTCAACAATGAAAAACACCAACAAATTCAACAAAAACCACAACAATGAAAAACACCAAAAAATTCATCAACAACCTCAACATTCAAAAATACCAAATGATTCAACAACAACCTCAACATTGAAAAACTCCAACAATTTCAACAACAATCTCAACAATGAAAAACACCAAAAAATTCAACAACAAATTCAACATTGAAAATAACCAACAAATTCAACAACAACCTCAACAATGAAAAACATCAATAAATTCAAAAACAACCCCAACATTCAAAAACAACAACAAATTCAGCTACAACCTCAACATGGAAAAACACCAACTAATTCAACAACAACCTCAATATTGAAAATCACCAACAAATTTAACAACAACCTCAACAATGAAAAACATCAAAAAATTCAACAACAACGTCAACAATGGAAAACACCAAACAATTCAACACCAACCTCAACATTCAAAAACAACAACAAATTCAACAACAACCTCAACAATGAAAAACACCAAAAAATTCAACAACAAATTCAACATTCAAAAACACCAATAAATTCAACAAAAACCTCAACAATTAAAAACACCAAAACATTCAACTACAACGTCAACTTTAAAAACACCAAGAAATTCAACAACCTCAACATTGAAAAACACCAACAAATTCAACAACAACCTCAACATTGAAAAACTCCAACAAATTCAACAGCAACCTCAATAATGAAAAACGCCAAAAAAATTCAACAACAACCTCAACTTTGAAAAACACTTAAAAAATTCAACAACCTCAACATTGAGAAACAGGAACAAATTCAAATGCAACCTCAACTTTCAAAAATACAAAAAGATTAAAAAAAAACATTGAATTCACCAATAAATTCAACAACAACCTCAAGATGGTAAAACACCAACAAATTCAACAACAACCTCAACATTGAAAAACATCAAAAAATTCAACAGCAACCTCAACTTTGAAAAACACCAACAAATTCAACGACCTCAACTTTGAAAAACATCAACAAATTCAACTGCAAACTCAACTTTGAAAAATACAAAACAGTTCAAGAAAAATCATTGATAACACCAATAAATTCAACAAGATCCTTAACATTGAAAACACCAAAATATTCAACAACAACCTCAACTTTGAAAACATAAACAAATTCAAAAACCTCAACATGGAAAAGCACCAACAAATTCAACAACAACCTCAACTTTGAAAAACACCCACAAATTCAACAACCTCTACTTTGAAAAACACCAACATATTCAACTGCAACCTCAACTTTGAAAAATACAAAAAAGTTCAAGAAAAATCATTGATAACACCAATAAATTCAAGAAGATCCTTAATCTTGACAATCACCAATAAATTCAACAACAACCTCAACAATGAAAAACACCAAATAATTCAACAACAATCTCAATATTCAAAACACCAACAAAATCAACAACAACATCAACATTCGAAAATAGCAACAAATTCAACAACGATCTCATCAATGAAAAATACCAAAAGATTCAACCACAACCTCAACATTGAAAAACTCCAACAATTTCAACGACCACCTCAACATTGAAAAACTCCAACAATTTCAACGACCACCTCAACATTGAAAAACTCCAACAATTTCAACAACAACCTCAACAATGAAAAACACCAAAAAATTCAACAACAAACTCAACATTGAAAATTACGAACAAATTCAACAACATCCTCAACAATGAAAAACATCAATAAATTCAACAACAACCTCAACATTAAAAAACAACAACAAATTCAACATAAAACTCAACAACGAAAAACACCAAAAAATTCAACAACAACCACAACTTTGAAAAAAACCAAGAATCTCAACAACCTCAACATTGAGAAACACGAACAAATTCAACTGCAACCTCAACTTTGAAAAATACAATAAGTTTCAAAAAATAAACATTGAATACACCAATAAATTCAACAAAAACCTCAATATTGAAAATCACCAAAAAATTCAAGAACAACCTCAACATTGAAGAACACCAAAATATTCAACAAAAACCTCAACTTTGAAAAACACCACCAAATTCAAAAACCTCAACATGGAAAAACACCAACAAATTCAACTCCAACCTCAATATTGAAAAACACCAACAAATTCAACTACAACCTCAATATTGAAAATCACCAACAAATTCAACAACATACTCAACAATGAAAAACACCAACAAATTCAACAAAAACCACAACAATGAAAAACACCAAAAAATTCATCAACAACCTCAACATTCAAAAATACCAAATGATTCAACAACAACCTCAACATTGAAAAACTCCAACAATTTCAACAACAATCTCAACAATGAAAAACACCAAAAAATTCAACAACAAATTCAACATTGAAAATGACCAACAAATTCAACAACAACCTCAACAATGAAAAACATCAATAAATTCAAAAACAACCTCAACATTCAAAAACAACAACAAATTCAACAACAACCTCAACAATGAAAAACACCAAAAAATTCAACAACAACTTCAACATTCAAAAACACCAACAAATTCAACAAAAACCTCAATAATTAAAAACACCAAAACATTCAACTACAACGTCAACTTTAAAAACACCAAGAAATTCAACAACCTCAACATTGAAAAACACCAACAAATTCAACAACAACCTCAACATTGAAGAACTCCAACAAATTCAACAACAACCTCAACAATGAAAAACGCCAAAAAAATTCACCAACAACCTCAACTTTGAAAAACACTCAAAAAATTCAACAACCTCAACATTGAGAAACAGGAACAAATTCAACTGCAACCTCAACTTTCAAAAATACAAGAAGATTCAAAAAAAACATTGAATACACCAATAAATTCAACAACAACCTCCAGATGGTAAAACACCAACAAATTCAACAACAACCTCAACATTGAAAAACATCAAAAAATTCAACAACAACCTCAACTTTGAAAAACACCAACAAATTCAACAACCTCTACTTTGAAAAACACCAACATATTCAACTGCAACCTCAACTTTGAAAAATACAAAAAAGTTCAAGAAAAATCATTGATAACACCAATAAATTCAAGAAGATCCTTAATATTGACAATCACCAATAAATTCAACAACAACCTCAACAATGAAAAACATCAAAAAATTCAACAACAACCTCAACAATGAAAAACACCAAATAATTCAACAACAATCTCAATATTCAAAACACCAACAAAATCAACAACAACATCAACATTCGAAAATACCAACAAATTCAACAACAACCTCAACAATGAAAAACACAAAATAATTCAACAACCACCTCAACATTCAAAAACACCAAAAAATTCAACAACAACCTCAGCAATGAAAAACAACAAACAATTCAACAACAACGACCTCAACATTGAAAAACACCAAAAAATTTATCAACAACCTCAGCAATGAAAAACAGGAATGAATTCAACAACAACGATCTCATCAATGAAAAATACCAAAAGATTCAACCACAACCTCAACATTGAAAAACTCCAACAATTTCAACCACCACCTCAACATTGAAAAACTCCAACAATTTCAACAACAACCTCATCAATGAAAAACACCAAAAAATTCAACAACAAACTCAACATTGAAAATTACGAACGAATTCAACAACATCCTCAACAATGAAAAACATCAATAAATTCAACAACAACCTCAACATTCAAAAACAACAACAAATTCAACATAAAACTCAACAACGAAAAACACCAAAAAATTCAACAACAACCACAACTTTGAAAAAAACCAAGAATCTCAACAGCCTCAACATTGAGAAACACGAACAAATTCAACTGCAACCTCAACTTTGAAAAATACAATAAGATTCAAAAAAAAAACATTGAATACACCAATAAATTCAACAAAAACCTCAATATTGAAAATCAACAAAAAATTCAAGAACAACCTCAACATTGAAGAACACCAAAATAGTCAACAAAAACCTCAACTTTGAAAAACACGACCAAATTCAAAAACCTCAACATGGAAAAACACCAACAAATTCAACTACAACCTCAATAATGAAAATCACCAACAAATTCAACAACATACTCAACAATGAAATACACCAACAAATTCAACAGAAACCACAACAATGAAATACACCAAAAAATTCATCAACAACCTCAACATTCAAAAATACCAAATGATTCAACAACAACCTCAACATTGAAAAACTCCAACAATTTCAACAACAATCTCAACAATGAAAAACACCAAAAAATTCAACAACAAATTCAACATTGAAAATAACCAACAAATTCAACAACAACCTCAACAATGGAAAACATCAATAAATTCAAAAACAACCTCAACATTCAAAAACAACAACAAATTCAACCAAAAACACAACAATGAAAAACACCAAAAAATTCAACAACAACCTCAACTTTGAAAATCACCAAAAAATTCAACAACCTCAACATTGAGAAACACCAACAAATTCAAATGCAACCTCAACTTTGAAAAATGCAAAAAGATTCAAAAAAAAATCATTGAATGCACCAATAAATTCTACAACAACCTCAATATTGAAAATCAGCAAAAAATTCAACAACAACCTCAACAATGAAAAATACCAACAAATTCAAAAACCTCAACATGGAAAAACACCAACAAATTCAACTACAACCTCAATATTGAAAATCACCAACAAATTCAACAACAACCTCAACACTGAAAACCAGCAACAAATTTAACAACAACCTCAACAATGAAAAACATCAAAAAATTCAACAAAAACAACGTCAACAATTGAAAACACCAAACAATTCAACACCAACCTCAAAATTCAAAAACAACAACAAATTCAACAACAACCTCAACAATGAAAAACACCAAAAAATTCAACAACAACTTCAACAATCAAAAACACCAACAAATTCAACAAAAACCTCAACAATTAAAACACCAAAACATTCAACAACAACGTCAACTTTAAAAACACCAAGAAATTCAACAACCTCAACGTTGAAAAACACCAACAAATTCAACAACAACCTCAACATTGAAAAACTCCAACAAATTCAACAACAACCTCAACAATGAAAAACGCCAAAAAAAATTCAACAACAACCTCAACTTTGAAAAACACTACAAAAATTCAACAACCTCAACATTGAGAAACAGCAACAAATTCAACTGCAACCTCAACTTTCAAAAATACAAAAAGATTCAAGAAATACATTGAATACACCAATAAATTCAACAACAACCTCAAGATGGTAAACACCAACAAATTCAACAACAACCTCAACTTTGAAAAACACCAACAAATTCAACGACCTCAACTTTGAAAAACATCAATAACTTGAACTGCAACCTCAACTTTGAAAAATACAAAAAAGTTCAAGAAACATCATTGATAACCCCAATAAATTCAACAAGATCCTTAACATTGAAAAACACCAAAATATTCAACAACAAAGTCAACTTTGAAAACATAAACAAATTCAAAAACCTCAACATGGAAAAGCACCAACAAATTCAACAACAACCTCAACTTTGAAAAACACCCACAAATTCAACAACCTCTACTTTGAAAAACACCAACATATTCAACTGCAACCTCAACTTTGAAAAATACAAAAAAATTCAAGAAAAATCATTGATAACACCAATAAATTCAACAAGATCCTTAATTTTGAAAATCACCAATAAATTCAACAACAACCTCAACAATGAAAAACATCAAAAAATTCAACAACAACAACCTCAACAATGAAAAACACCAAATAATTCAACAACAATCTCAATATTCAAAACACCAACAAAATCAACAACAACATCAACATTCGAAAATACCAACAAATTCAACAACAACCTCAACAATGAAAAACACCAAAAAATTCAACAACAACCTCAACATTCAAAAACACCAAAAAATTCAACAACAACCTCAGCAATGAAAAACAACAAACAATTCAACAACAACGACCTCAACATTGAAAAACACCAAAAAATTCATCAACAACCTCAGCAATGAAAAACAGGAATAAATTCAACAACAACGATCTCATCAATGAAAAATACCAAAAGATTCAACCACAACCTCAACATTGAAAAACTCCAACAATTTCAACCACCACCTCAACATTGAATAACTCCAACAATTTCAACAACAACCTCAACAATGAAAAACACCAAAAAATTCAACAACAAACTTAACATTGAAAATTACGAACAAATTCAACAACAACCTCAACATTCAAAAACAACAACAAATTCAACATAAAACTCAACAACGAAAAACACCAAAAAATTCAACAACAACCTCAACTTTGAAAAAAACCAAGAATCTCAACAACCTCAACATTGAGAAACACGAACAAATTCAACTGCAACCTCAACTTTGAAAAATACAATAAGATTCAAAAAAAAAACATTGAATACACCAATAAATTCAACAAAAACCTCAATATTGAAAATCACCAAAAAATTCAAGAACAACCTCAACATTGAAGAACACCAAAATATTCAACAAAAACCTCAACTTTGAAAAACACCACCAAAATCAAAAACCTCAACATGGAAAAACACCAACAAATTCAACTCCAACCTCAATATTGAAAAACACCAACAAATTCAACTACAACCTCAATATTGAAAATCACCAACAAATTCAACAACATACTCAACAATGAAAAACACCAACAAATTCAACAAAAACCACAACAATGAAAAACACCAAAAAATTCATCAACAACCTCAACATTCAAAAATACCAAATGATTCAACAACAACCTCAACATTGAAAAACTCCAACAATTTCAACAACAATCTCAACAATGAAAAACACCAAAAAATTCAACAAGAAATTCAACATTGAAAATAACCAACAAATTCAACAACAACCTCAACAATGAAAAACATCAATAAATTCAAAAACAACCTCAACATTCAAAAACAACAACAAATTCAACTACAACCTCAACATGGAAAAACACCAACTAATTCAACAACAACCTCAATATTGAAAATCACCAACAAATTTAACAACAACCTCAACAATGAAAAACATCAAAAAATTCAACAACAACGTCAACAATGGAAAACACCAAACAATTCAACACCAACCTCAACATTCAAAAACAACAACAAATTCAACAACAACCTCAACAATGAAAAACACCAAAAAATTCAACAACAACTTCAACATTCAAAAACACCAACAAATTCAACAAAAACCTCAATAATTAAAAACATCAAAACATTCAACTACAACGTCAACTTTAAAAACACCAAGAAATTCAACAACCTCAACATTGAAAAACACCAACAAATTCAACAACAACCTCAACATTGAAGAACTCCAACAAATTCAACAACAACCTCAACAATGAAAAACGCCAAATAAATTCAACAACAACCTCAACTTTGAAAAACACTCAAAAAATTCAACAACAACCACAACTTTGAAAAAAACCAAGAATCTCAACAACCTCAACATTGAGAAACACGAACAAATTCAACTGCAACCTCAACTTTGAAAAATACACTAAGATTCCAAAAAATAACATTGAATACACCAACAAATTCAACAAAAACCTCAATATTGAAAATCACCTAAAAATTCAAGAACAACCTCAACATTGAAGAACACCAAAATATTCAACAAAAACCTCAACTTTGAAAAACACCACCAAATTCAAAAACCTCAACATGGAAAAACACCAACAAATTCAACTACAACCTCAATATTGAAAATCACCAACAAATTCAACAATGAAAAACACCAGCAAATTCAACAAAAACTTCAATAATGAAAAACACCAAAAAATTCATCAACAACCTCAACATTCAAAAATACCAAATGATTGAACAACAACCTCAACATTGAAAAACTCCAACAATTTCAACAACAATCTCAACAATGAAAAACACCAAAAAATTCGACAAGAAGCTCAACTTTGAAAATCACCAAAAATTCAACCACCTCAACATTGAGAAACACCAACAAATTCAAATGCAACCTCAACATTGAAAAATGCAAAAAGATTAAAAAAAAATCATTGAATAAACCAATAAATTCAACAACAACCTCAATATTGAATAACACCAAAATATTCAACAACAACCTCAACAATGAAAAACACCAACAAATTCAAAAACCTCAACATGGAAAAACACCAACAAATTCAACTACAACCTCAATATTGAAAACCACCAACAAATTCAACAACAACCTCAACACTGAAAACCAGCAACAAATTCAACAAAAACCTCAACAATGAAAAACACCAAAAAATTCATCAACAGCTTCAACATTCAAAAACACCAACAAATTCTAAAACAACCTCAACAATGAAAAACACCAAAAAATTCAACAACAACCTCAACGTTCAAAAACACCAACAAATTCAACAAAAACCTCAACAATTAAAAACACCAAATAATTCAACAACAACGTCAACTTTGAAAAACACCAACAAATTCAACAACCCCAACGTTGAGAAACACTTACAAATTCAACAACAACCTCAAAATTGAAAAACTCCAGCAAATTCAACAACAACCTCAACAATGAAAACACCAAAAAATTCAACAGCAACCTCAACATTCAAAAACACCAAAAAATTCAACAAATACCTCAACAATGAAAAACAGCAAAAAATTCAACAACAACCTCAACTTTGAAAAACACCAACAAATTCAACAACCTCAACATTGAAAAACACCAACAAATTCAAATGCAACCTCAACTTTGAAAATTACAAAAAAGATCAAATAAAACAATTGATAACACCAATAAATTCAACAACATCAACATTGAAAATCAGCAACAAATTCAGCAACAACCTCAGCAATGAAAACATCAAAAAATTCAACAAGAACCTCAACAAACTCAAAACTGAAAATCACCATCAAAATCAACAGAAATCTCAACATGGAAAAACATCAAAAAATGCAACAACAACCTCAACATTCCAAAACACCAACAAATTCAACAAAAACCTCAACAATGAAAACACCAAAAAATTCAACAACAATCTCAACTTTGAAAAAAACCATCAAATTCAACAACATCAACATTCAAAAACATCAACAAATTAAATTGCAAAATCAACTTTGAAAAATATAAAAAAGTTTTAAAAAAAACATTGGTAACACCAATAAATTCAACAACAACCTCAATATTGAAAATCACCAACAAATTCATCAACAACCTCAGCAATGAAAACAGGGAAACTATTCAACAACAACGACCTCAACAATGAAAAACACCAAATAATTCAACAAGAACCTCAACATTGAAAAACTCCAACAATTTCAACAACAACCTCAACAATGAAAAACACCAAAAAAATTCAACAACAACCTCAGTATTGAAAATCACCAACAAATATAACCACAACCTCAACTTTGAAAACATAAACATATTCAAAAACCTCAACATGGAAAAACACCAACTAATTCAACAACAACCTCAATATTGTAAATCACAAACAAATTTAACAACAACCTCAACAATGAAAAACATCAAAAATTCAATAACAACAACCACAACAATCAAAAACACCAACAAATTCAACAACCTCAATATTGAAAAACACCAACAAATTCAACAACAAACTCAACATTGAAAATCACCAAAAAATTCAACAAGAACCTCAACATTGAAAAACTCCAACAATTTCAACCACAACCTCAACATTGAAAAACTCCAACAATTTCAACAACATCCTCAACAATGAAAAACAAAAAAAATTCAACAACAAACTCAACATTGAAAATTATGAACAAATTCAACAACATCCTCAACAAAGAAAAACATCAATAAATTCAACAACAACCTCAACATTCAAAAACAACAACAAATTCAACATAAAACTCATCAACGAAAAACACCATAAAATTCAACAACAACCACAACTTTGAAAAAAACCAAGAATCTCAACAACCTCAACATTGAGAAACACGAACAAATTGAACTGCAACCTCAACTTCGAAAAATACAATAAAATTCAAAAAAAAAACATTGAATACACCAATAAATTCAACAAAAACCTCAATATTGAAAATCACCAAAAAATTCAAGAACAACCTCAACATTGAAGAACACCAAAATATTCAACAAAAACCTCAACTTTGAAAAACACCACCAAATTCAAAAACCTCAACATGGAAAAACACCAACAAATTCAACTCCAACCTCAATATTGAAAAACACCAACAAATTCAACTACAACCTCAATATTGAAAATCACCAACAAATTCAACAACATACTCAACAATGAAAAACACCAACAAATTCAACAAAAACCACAACAATGAAAAACACCAAAAAATTCATCAACAACCTCAACATTCAAAAATACCAAATGATTCAACAACAACCTCAACATTGAAAAACTCCAACAATTTCAACAACAATCTCAACAATGAAAAACACCAAAAAATTCAACAACAAATTCAACATTGAAAATGACCAACAAATTCAACAACAACCTCAACAATGAAAAACATCAATAAATTCAAAAACAACCTCAACATTCAAAAACAACATCAAATTCAACTACAACCTCAACATGGAAAAACACCAACTAATTCAACAACAACCTCAATATTGAAAATCACCAACAAATTTAACAACAACCTCAACAATGAAAAACATCAAAAAATTCAACAACAACGTCAACAATGGAAAACACCAAACAATTCAACACCAACCTCAACATTCAAAAACAACAACAAATTCAACAACAACCTCAACAATGAAAAACACCAAAAAATTCAACAACAACTTCAACATTCAAAAACACCAACAAATTCAACAAAAACCTCAATAATTAAAAACACCAAAACATTCAACTACAACGTCAACTTTAAAAACACCAAGAAATTCAACAACCTCAACATTGAAAAACACCAACAAATTCAACAACAACCTCAACATTGAAGAACTCCAACAAATTCAACAACAACCTCAACAATGAAAAACGCCAAAAAAATTCACCAACAACCTCAACTTTGAAAAACACTCAAAAAATTCAACAACCTCAACATTGAGAAACAGGAACAAATTCAACTGCAACCTCAACTTTCAAAAATACAAGAAGATTCAAAAAAAACATTGAATACACCAATAAATTCAACAACAACCTCCAGATGGTAAAACACCAACAAATTCAACAACAACCTCAACATTGAAAAACATCAAAAAATTCAACAACAACCTCAACTTTGAAAAACACCAACAAATTCAACAACCTCTACTTTGAAAAACACCAACATATTCAACTGCAACCTCAACTTTGAAAAATACAAAAAAGTTCAAGAAAAATCATTGATAACACCAATAAATTCAAGAAGATCCTTAATATTGACAATCACCAATAAATTCAACAACAACCTCAACAATGAAAAACATCAAAAAATTCAACAACAACCTCAACAATGAAAAACACCAAATAATTCAACAACAATCTCAATATTCAAAACACCAACAAAATCAACAACAACATCAACATTCGAAAATACCAACAAATTCAACAACAACCTCAACAATGAAAAACACAAAATAATTCAACAACCACCTCAACATTCAAAAACACCAAAAAATTCAACAACAACCTCAGCAATGAAAAACAACAAACAATTCAACAACAACGACCTCAACATTGAAAAACACCAAAAAATTTATCAACAACCTCAGCAATGAAAAACAGGAATGAATTCAACAACAACGATCTCATCAATGAAAAATACCAAAAGATTCAACCACAACCTCAACATTGAAAAACTCCAACAATTTCAACCACCACCTCAACATTGAAAAACTCCAACAATTTCAACAACAACCTCATCAATGAAAAACACCAAAAAATTCAACAACAAACTCAACATTGAAAATTACGAACGAATTCAACAACATCCTCAACAATGAAAAACATCAATAAATTCAACAACAACCTCAACATTCAAAAACAACAACAAATTCAACATAAAACTCAACAACGAAAAACACCAAAAAATTCAACAACAACCACAACTTTGAAAAAAACCAAGAATCTCAACAGCCTCAACATTGAGAAACACGAACAAATTCAACTGCAACCTCAACTTTGAAAAATACAATAAGATTCAAAAAAAAAACATTGAATACACCAATAAATTCAACAAAAACCTCAATATTGAAAATCAACAAAAAATTCAAGAACAACCTCAACATTGAAGAACACCAAAATAGTCAACAAAAACCTCAACTTTGAAAAACACGACCAAATTCAAAAACCTCAACATGGAAAAACACCAACAAATTCAACTACAACCTCAATAATGAAAATCACCAACAAATTCAACAACATACTCAACAATGAAATACACCAACAAATTCAACAGAAACCACAACAATGAAATACACCAAAAAATTCATCAACAACCTCAACATTCAAAAATACCAAATGATTCAACAACAACCTCAACATTGAAAAACTCCAACAATTTCAACAACAATCTCAACAATGAAAAACACCAAAAAATTCAACAACAAATTCAACATTGAAAATAACCAACAAATTCAACAACAACCTCAACAATGGAAAACATCAATAAATTCAAAAACAACCTCAACATTCAAAAACAACAACAAATTCAACCAAAAACACAACAATGAAAAACACCAAAAAATTCAACAACAACCTCAACTTTGAAAATCACCAAAAAATTCAACAACCTCAACATTGAGAAACACCAACAAATTCAAATGCAACCTCAACTTTGAAAAATGCAAAAAGATTCAAAAAAAAATCATTGAATGCACCAATAAATTCTACAACAACCTCAATATTGAAAATCAGCAAAAAATTCAACAACAACCTCAACAATGAAAAATACCAACAAATTCAAAAACCTCAACATGGAAAAACACCAACAAATTCAACTACAACCTCAATATTGAAAATCACCAACAAATTCAACAACAACCTCAACACTGAAAACCAGCAACAAATTTAACAACAACCTCAACAATGAAAAACATCAAAAAATTCAACAAAAACAACGTCAACAATTGAAAACACCAAACAATTCAACACCAACCTCAAAATTCAAAAACAACAACAAATTCAACAACAACCTCAACAATGAAAAACACCAAAAAATTCAACAACAACTTCAACAATCAAAAACACCAACAAATTCAACAAAAACCTCAACAATTAAAACACCAAAACATTCAACAACAACGTCAACTTTAAAAACACCAAGAAATTCAACAACCTCAACGTTGAAAAACACCAACAAATTCAACAACAACCTCAACATTGAAAAACTCCAACAAATTCAACAACAACCTCAACAATGAAAAACGCCAAAAAAAATTCAACAACAACCTCAACTTTGAAAAACACTACAAAAATTCAACAACCTCAACATTGAGAAACAGCAACAAATTCAACTGCAACCTCAACTTTCAAAAATACAAAAAGATTCAAGAAATACATTGAATACACCAATAAATTCAACAACAACCTCAAGATGGTAAACACCAACAAATTCAACAACAACCTCAACTTTGAAAAACACCAACAAATTCAACGACCTCAACTTTGAAAAACATCAATAACTTGAACTGCAACCTCAACTTTGAAAAATACAAAAAAGTTCAAGAAACATCATTGATAACCCCAATAAATTCAACAAGATCCTTAACATTGAAAAACACCAAAATATTCAACAACAAAGTCAACTTTGAAAACATAAACAAATTCAAAAACCTCAACATGGAAAAGCACCAACAAATTCAACAACAACCTCAACTTTGAAAAACACCCACAAATTCAACAACCTCTACTTTGAAAAACACCAACATATTCAACTGCAACCTCAACTTTGAAAAATACAAAAAAATTCAAGAAAAATCATTGATAACACCAATAAATTCAACAAGATCCTTAATTTTGAAAATCACCAATAAATTCAACAACAACCTCAACAATGAAAAACATCAAAAAATTCAACAACAACAACCTCAACAATGAAAAACACCAAATAATTCAACAACAATCTCAATATTCAAAACACCAACAAAATCAACAACAACATCAACATTCGAAAATACCAACAAATTCAACAACAACCTCAACAATGAAAAACACCAAAAAATTCAACAACAACCTCAACATTCAAAAACACCAAAAAATTCAACAACAACCTCAGCAATGAAAAACAACAAACAATTCAACAACAACGACCTCAACATTGAAAAACACCAAAAAATTCATCAACAACCTCAGCAATGAAAAACAGGAATAAATTCAACAACAACGATCTCATCAATGAAAAATACCAAAAGATTCAACCACAACCTCAACATTGAAAAACTCCAACAATTTCAACCACCACCTCAACATTGAATAACTCCAACAATTTCAACAACAACCTCAACAATGAAAAACACCAAAAAATTCAACAACAAACTTAACATTGAAAATTACGAACAAATTCAACAACAACCTCAACATTCAAAAACAACAACAAATTCAACATAAAACTCAACAACGAAAAACACCAAAAAATTCAACAACAACCTCAACTTTGAAAAAAACCAAGAATCTCAACAACCTCAACATTGAGAAACACGAACAAATTCAACTGCAACCTCAACTTTGAAAAATACAATAAGATTCAAAAAAAAAACATTGAATACACCAATAAATTCAACAAAAACCTCAATATTGAAAATCACCAAAAAATTCAAGAACAACCTCAACATTGAAGAACACCAAAATATTCAACAAAAACCTCAACTTTGAAAAACACCACCAAAATCAAAAACCTCAACATGGAAAAACACCAACAAATTCAACTCCAACCTCAATATTGAAAAACACCAACAAATTCAACTACAACCTCAATATTGAAAATCACCAACAAATTCAACAACATACTCAACAATGAAAAACACCAACAAATTCAACAAAAACCACAACAATGAAAAACACCAAAAAATTCATCAACAACCTCAACATTCAAAAATACCAAATGATTCAACAACAACCTCAACATTGAAAAACTCCAACAATTTCAACAACAATCTCAACAATGAAAAACACCAAAAAATTCAACAAGAAATTCAACATTGAAAATAACCAACAAATTCAACAACAACCTCAACAATGAAAAACATCAATAAATTCAAAAACAACCTCAACATTCAAAAACAACAACAAATTCAACTACAACCTCAACATGGAAAAACACCAACTAATTCAACAACAACCTCAATATTGAAAATCACCAACAAATTTAACAACAACCTCAACAATGAAAAACATCAAAAAATTCAACAACAACGTCAACAATGGAAAACACCAAACAATTCAACACCAACCTCAACATTCAAAAACAACAACAAATTCAACAACAACCTCAACAATGAAAAACACCAAAAAATTCAACAACAACTTCAACATTCAAAAACACCAACAAATTCAACAAAAACCTCAATAATTAAAAACATCAAAACATTCAACTACAACGTCAACTTTAAAAACACCAAGAAATTCAACAACCTCAACATTGAAAAACACCAACAAATTCAACAACAACCTCAACATTGAAGAACTCCAACAAATTCAACAACAACCTCAACAATGAAAAACGCCAAATAAATTCAACAACAACCTCAACTTTGAAAAACACTCAAAAAATTCAACAACAACCACAACTTTGAAAAAAACCAAGAATCTCAACAACCTCAACATTGAGAAACACGAACAAATTCAACTGCAACCTCAACTTTGAAAAATACACTAAGATTCCAAAAAATAACATTGAATACACCAACAAATTCAACAAAAACCTCAATATTGAAAATCACCTAAAAATTCAAGAACAACCTCAACATTGAAGAACACCAAAATATTCAACATAAACCTCAACTTTGAAAAACACCACCAAATTCAAAAACCTCAACATGGAAAAACACCAACAAATTCAACTACAACCTCAATATTGAAAATCACCAACAAATTCAACAATGAAAAACACCAGCAAATTCAACAAAAACTTCAATAATGAAAAACACCAAAAAATTCATCAACAACCTCAACATTCAAAAATACCAAATGATTGAACAACAACCTCAACATTGAAAAACTCCAACAATTTCAACAACAATCTCAACAATGAAAAACACCAAAAAATTCGACAAGAAGCTCAACTTTGAAAATCACCAAAAATTCAACCACCTCAACATTGAGAAACACCAACAAATTCAAATGCAACCTCAACATTGAAAAATGCAAAAAGATTAAAAAAAAATCATTGAATAAACCAATAAATTCAACAACAACCTCAATATTGAATAACACCAAAATATTCAACAACAACCTCAACAATGAAAAACACCAACAAATTCAAAAACCTCAACATGGAAAAACACCAACAAATTCAACTACAACCTCAATATTGAAAACCACCAACAAATTCAACAACAACCTCAACACTGAAAACCAGCAACAAATTCAACAAAAACCTCAACAATGAAAAACACCAAAAAATTCATCAACAGCTTCAACATTCAAAAACACCAACAAATTCTAAAACAACCTCAACAATGAAAAACACCAAAAAATTCAACAACAACCTCAACGTTCAAAAACACCAACAAATTCAACAAAAACCTCAACAATTAAAAACACCAAATAATTCAACAACAACGTCAACTTTGAAAAACACCAACAAATTCAACAACCCCAACGTTGAGAAACACTTACAAATTCAACAACAACCTCAAAATTGAAAAACTCCAGCAAATTCAACAACAACCTCAACAATGAAAACACCAAAAAATTCAACAGCAACCTCAACATTCAAAAACACCAAAAAATTCAACAAATACCTCAACAATGAAAAACAGCAAAAAATTCAACAACAACCTCAACTTTGAAAAACACCAACAAATTCAACAACCTCAACATTGAAAAACACCAACAAATTCAAATGCAACCTCAACTTTGAAAATTACAAAAAAGATCAAATAAAACAATTGATAACACCAATAAATTCAACAACATCAACATTGAAAATCAGCAACAAATTCAGCAACAACCTCAGCAATGAAAACATCAAAAAATTCAACAAGAACCTCAACAAACTCAAAACTGAAAATCACCATCAAAATCAACAGAAATCTCAACATGGAAAAACATCAAAAAATGCAACAACAACCTCAACATTCCAAAACACCAACAAATTCAACAAAAACCTCAACAATGAAAACACCAAAAAATTCAACAACAATCTCAACTTTGAAAAAAACCATCAAATTCAACAACATCAACATTCAAAAACATCAACAAATTAAATTGCAAAATCAACTTTGAAAAATATAAAAAAGTTTTAAAAAAAACATTGGTAACACCAATAAATTCAACAACAACCTCAATATTGAAAATCACCAACAAATTCATCAACAACCTCAGCAATGAAAACAGGGAAACTATTCAACAACAACGACCTCAACAATGAAAAACACCAAATAATTCAACAAGAACCTCAACATTGAAAAACTCCAACAATTTCAACAACAACCTCAACAATGAAAAACACCAAAAAAATTCAACAACAACCTCAGTATTGAAAATCACCAACAAATATAACCACAACCTCAACTTTGAAAACATAAACATATTCAAAAACCTCAACATGGAAAAACACCAACTAATTCAACAACAACCTCAATATTGTAAATCACAAACAAATTTAACAACAACCTCAACAATGAAAAACATCAAAAATTCAATAACAACAACCACAACAATCAAAAACACCAACAAATTCAACAACCTCAATATTGAAAAACACCAACAAATTCAACAACAAACTCAACATTGAAAATCACCAAAAAATTCAACAAGAACCTCAACATTGAAAAACTCCAACAATTTCAACCACAACCTCAACATTGAAAAACTCCAACAATTTCAACAACATCCTCAACAATGAAAAACAAAAAAAATTCAACAACAAACTCAACATTGAAAATTATGAACAAATTCAACAACATCCTCAACAAAGAAAAACATCAATAAATTCAACAACAACCTCAACATTCAAAAACAACAACAAATTCAACATAAAACTCATCAACGAAAAACACCATAAAATTCAACAACAACCACAACTTTGAAAAAAACCAAGAATCTCAACAACCTCAACATTGAGAAACACGAACAAATTGAACTGCAACCTCAACTTCGAAAAATACAATAAAATTCAAAAAAAAAACATTGAATACACCAATAAATTCAACAAAAACCTCAATATTGAAAATCACCAAAAAATTCAAGAACAACCTCAACATTGAAGAACACCAAAATATTCAACAAAAACCTTAACTTTGAAAAACACCACCAAATTCAAAAACCTCAACATGGAAAAACACCAACAAATTCAACTACAACCTCAATAATGAAAATCACCAACAAATTCAACAACAAGCTCAACAATGAAAAACAACAACAAATTCAACAAAAACCTCAACAATGAAAAACACCAAAAAATTCATCAACAACCTCAACATTCAAAGATACCAAATGAGTCAACAACAACCTCAACATTGAAAAACTCCAACAATTTCAACAACAATCTCAACAATGAAAAACACCAAAAGCTTCAGCAACAAATTCAACATTGAAAATAACCAACACATTCAACAACAACCTCAACAATGAAAAACATCAATAAATTCAAAAACAACCTCAACATTCAAAAACAACAACAAATTCAACCAAAAACTCAACAATGAAAAACACCAAAATATTCAACAACAAAGTCAACTTTGAAAACATAAACAAATTCAAAAACCTCAACATGGAAAAGCACCAACAAATTCAACAACAACCTCAACTTTGAAAAACACCAACAAATTCAACAACCTCTACTTTGAAAAACACCAACATATTCAACTGCAACCTGAACTTTGAAAAATACAAAAAAGTTCAAGAAAAATAATTGATAACACCAATAAATTCAACAAGATCCTTAATATTGAAAATCACCAATAAATTCAACAACAACCTCAACAATGAAAAACATCAAAAATTTCAACAACAACAACCTCAACAATGAAAAACGCCAAACAATTCAACAACAATCTCAATATTCAAAACACCAACAAAATCAACAACAACATCAACATTCGAAAATACCAACAAATTCAACAACAACCTCAACAATGAAAAACACCAAAAAATTCAACATCAACCTCAACATTCAAAAACACCAAAAAAATTCAACAACAACCTCAGCAATGAAAAACAACAAACAATTCAACAACAACGACCTCAACATTGAAAAACACCAAAAAATTCTTCAACAACCTCAGCAATGAAAAACAGGAATAAATTCAACAACAACGATCTCAACAATGAAAAATACCAAAAGATTCAACAAAAACCTCAACATTGAAAACTCCAACAATTTCAAACACAACCTCAACACTGAAAAACTCCAGCAATTTCAACAACAACCTCAACAATGAAAAACACCAAAAAATTCATCAACAACCTCAACATTCAAAAACAACAACAAATTCAACATAAAACTCAACAACGAAAAACACTAAAAAATTCAACAACAACCTCAACTTTGAATGAAACCAAGAATCTCAACAACCTCAACATTGAGAAACACGAACAAATTCAACTGCAACCTCAACTTTGAAAAATACAATAAGATTAAAAAAAAAACATGAATACACCAATAAATTCAACAACAACCTCAATATTGAAAATCAACAAAAAATTCAAGAACAACCTCAACATTGAAGAACACCAAAATATTCAACAAAAACCTCAACTTTGAAAAACACCACCAAATTCAAAAACCTCAACATGGAAAAACACCAACAAATTCAACTACAACCTCAATATTGAAAATCACCAACAAATTCAACAACAACCTCAACAATGAAAAACACTAGCAAATTCAACAAAAACCTCAATAATGAAAAACACCAAAAAATTCATCAACAACCTCAACATTCAAAAATACCAAATGATTGAACAACAACCTCAACATTGAAAAACTCCAACAATTTCAACAACTTTCTCAACAATGAAAAACACCAAAAAATTCATCAACAACCTCAACATTCAAAAATACCAAATGATTGAACAACAACCTCAACATTGAAAAACTCCAACAATTTCAACAACTTTCTCAACAATGAAAAACACCAAAAAATTCAACAACAAATTCAACATTGAAAATAACCAACAAATTCAACAACAACCACAACAATGAAAAACGTCAATAAATTCAAAAACAACCTCAACAATCAAAAACAACAACAAATTCAACAAAAAAACTCAACAATGAAAAACACCAAAAAATTCAACAACAACCTCAACTTTGAAATTCACCAAAAAATTCAACAACCTCAACATTGAGAATCACCAACAAATTCAAATGCAACCTCAACTTTGAAAAATGCAAAAAGATTCAAAAAAAATCATTGAATACACCAATAAATTCAACAACAACCTCAACAATGAAAAACACCATCAAATTCAAAAACCTCAACATGGAAAAACACCAACAAATTCAACTACAACCTCAATATTGAAAACCACCAACAAATTCAACAACAACCTCAACACTGAAAAAAAGCAACAAATTCAACAGAAATATCAACAATGAAAACCACCAAAAAATTCATCAACAGCTTCAACATTCAAAAACACCAACAAATTCTAAAACAACCTCAACAATGAAAAACAACAAAAAATTCAACAAAAAACTCAACGTTCAAAAACACCAACAAATTCATCAAAAACCTCAACAATTAAAAACACCAAATAATTCAACAACAACGTCAACTTTGAAAAACACCAATAAATTCAACAACATCAACATCGAAAATCATCAACAAATTCAGCAACAACCTCAGCAATGAAAAACATCAAAAAATTCAACAAGAAACTCAACAAACTCAAAATTGAAAATCACCATCAAAATCAACAGAAATCTCAACATTGAAAAACATCAAAAAATGCAACAACAACCTCAACATTCCAAAACACAAACAAATTCAACAAAAACCTCAACAATGAAAACACCAAAAAATTCAACAACAATCTCAACTTTGAAAAAAACCAACAAATTCAACAACATCAACATTCAAAAACATCAACAAATTAAATTGCAAAATCAACTTTGAAAAATACAAAATTTTTTAAAAAAACATTGGTAACACCAATAAATTCAACAACAACCTCAATATTGAAAATCACCAACAAATTCATCAACAACCTCAGCAATGAAAACAGGCAAACAATTCAACAACAACGAACTCAACAATGAAAAACACCAAATAATTCAACAAGAACCTCAACATTGAAAATCTCCAACAATTTCAGCAACAACCTCAACAATGAAAAACACCACAAAATTCAACAACAACCTCAGTATTCAAAATCACCAACAAATTTAACAACAACCTCAACAATGAAAAACATCAAAAAATTCAACAACAACAACGTCAACAATGGAAAACACCAAACAATTCAACACCAACCTCAACATTCAAAAACAACAACAAATTCAACAACAACCTCAACAATGAAAAACACCAACAAATTCAAAAACCTCAACATGGAAAATCACCAACAAATTCAACAACAACCTCAACAATGAAAAACACCAAAAAATTCATAACAACCTCAACATTCAAAAAGAACAACAAATTCAACAAAAGCCTCAACAATGAAAAACACCAAAAAATTCAACAACAACCTCACCATTGAAAAACACCAACAAATTCAACAACAACCTCAATATTGAAAATCACCAACAAATTCATCAACAACCTCAGCAATGAAAACAGGCAAACAATTCAACAACAACGACCTTAACAATGAAAAACAACAAATAATTCATCAAGAACCTCAACATTGAAAAACTCCAACAGTTTCAACAACAACCTCAACAATTATAAACACCAAAAAATTCAACAACAACCTCAGTATTGAAAATCACCAACAAATTTAACAACAACCTCAAACTTGAAAACATAAACAAATTCAAAAACATTCAACATGGAAAAACGCCAACTAATTCAACAACAACCTCAATATTGTAAATCACCAACAAATTTAACAACAACCTCAACAATGAAAAACATCAAAAAATTCAACAACAACAACGTCAACAATGGAAAACACCAAACAATTCAACACCAACCTCAACATTCAAAAACAACAACAAATTCAACAACAACCTCAACAATGAAAAACACCAACAAATTCAAAAACCTCAACATGGAAAATCACCAACAAATTCAACAACAACCTCAACAATGAAAAACACCAAAAAATTCATAACAACCTCAACATTCAAAAAGAACAACAAATTCAACAAAAGCCTCAACAATGAAAAACACCAAAAAATTCAACAACAACCTCACCATTGAAAAACACCAACAAATTCAACAACAACCTCAATATTGAAAATCACCAACAAATTCATCAACAACCTCAGCAATGAAAACAGGCAAACAATTCAACAACAACGACCTTAACAATGAAAAACAACAAATAATTCATCAAGAACCTCAACATTGAAAAACTCCAACAGTTTCAACAACAACCTCAACAATTATAAACACCAAAAAATTCAACAACAACCTCAGTATTGAAAATCACCAACAAATTTAACAACAACCTCAAACTTGAAAACATAAACAAATTCAAAAACATTCAACATGGAAAAACGCCAACTAATTCAACAACAACCTCAATATTGTAAATCACCAACAAATTTAACAACAACCTCAACAATGAAAAACATCAAAAAATTCAACAACAACAACGTCAACAATGGAAAACACCAAACAATTCAACACCAACCTCAACATTAAAAAACAACAACAAATTCAACAACAACCTCAACAATGAAAAAGAACAAAAAATTCAACAACAACCTCAACATTCAAAAACACCAACAAATTCAACAGCAACCTCAACATTGAAAAACTCCAACAAATTCAACAAAAACCTCAACAATGAAAAACGCCAAAAAAATTCAACAACTATCTCAACTTTGAAAAACACCAACAAATTCAACAACCTCAACATTGAAAAACACCAACAAATTTAATAACAACCTCAACTTTGAAAAATTAAAAAATGATCATAGAAATCCATTGATGACACCAATAAATTCAAAACCCTCTAGATTGAAAATCACCAACAAATTCAACAACAACCTCAGCAATGAAGAACATCAAAAAATTCAACAAGAACCTCAAGAATGAAAAACACCAACATATTCAACTACAACCTCAATATTGAAAATCACAAACAAATTCAACAACAACCTGAACAATGAAAAACACCAACGTATTCAACAAAAACGTCAACATTAAAAAACACCAAAAGATTCAACAACCTCAGTTTTGAAAAATGCCAATAGATTTAACAACCTCAACATTCAAATACACCAACAAATTCAACAACAACCTTAGCTTTGAAAATCACCAACAAATTTAACAACAACCTCAACAATGAAAAACATCAAATAATTCAACAACAACAACCTCAACAATGAAAAGCACCAAGCAATTCAACACCAACCTCAACATTCAAATACAACAACAAATTCAACAACAACCCCATCAATGAAAAACAACAAAAAATTCAACAACAACCTCAACATTCAAAAACACCAACAAATTCAACAAAAACCTCAACAATTAAAAACACCAAAAAATTCAACAACAACATCAACTTTAAAAACACCAACAAATTCAACAACCTCAACATTGAAAAACACCAACAAATTCAACAACCTCAACATTGAAAAACACCAACAAATTCAACAAAACCTCAACATTGAAAAACTCCAACAAATTCAACAACAACCTCAACATTAAGAAACACCAACAAATTCAACAATAACCTCAACAATGAAAAACACCAAAAAATTCATCAACAACCTCAACATTCAAAAACACCAAATAATTCAACAAAAACCTCAACAATGAAAAACACCAAAAAATTCAACAACAACCTCAACTTTGGAAAGCACCAACAAATTCAACAACCTCAACATTGAAAAACACCAACAAATTCAACTGCAACCTCAACTTTGAAAAATACAAAAAAGATTAAAAAAACCATTGATAAGACCAATAAATTCAACAACCTCAACATTGAAAATCACCAACAAATTCAACATCAACCTCAGCAATGAAAAAAAACAACAATTCAACAACAACCTCAAAAATGAAAAACACCAACAAATTCAACATGTACCGCAACAATGAAAAACACCTGAAAATTCAACAACAAACTCAAAATTGAAAATGACCATCAAATTCAACAAAAATCTCAACATTGAAAAACATCAAAATATACAACAACAACCGCAACATTCCAAAACACCAAGAAATACAACAAAAACCTCAACAATGAAAACACCAAAAAATTCAACAACAACCTCAACTTTGAAAAACACCAACAAATTCAACAACCTCAACATTGAAAAACACCAACAAATTCAACAACAACCTCAACATTCAAAAACACCAACAAATTCAACAAAAACCTCAACACTGAAAAACATCAAAACATTCAACAACAACCTCAACTTTGAAAAACACCAACAAATTCAACTGCAACCTCAACTTTGAAAAATACATAAAAGAAGAAGGAAAATCATTGATAACACGAATAAATTCAACAAGATCCTTAATATTGAAAATCACAAAAAATTCAACAACAACCTCAGCAATGAAAAACACAAAATAATTCAACAACAATCTCAATGTTCAAAACACCAACAAATTCAACAACAACCTCAACAATGAAAAACACCAACAAATTAAACAACAACCTCAGCAATGAAAAACAACAAACAATTCAACAACAACGACCTCAACAATGAAAAACACCAAAAAATTCATCAACAACCTCAGCAATGAAAAACATAAATGAATTCAACAACAACGATCTCATCAAAGAAAAATACCAAAAGATTCATCAACAACCTCAACACTGAAAAAGCCCAACAATTTCAACAACAACCTCAACAATCATAAACACCAAAAAATTCAACAACGAACTCAACAATGAAATTCACCAAAAAATTCATCAACAACCTCAACAATGAAAAACATCAAAAAATTAAACAACAACCTCAACATTCAAAAACAACAACAAATTCAACAAAAAACTCAACTATGAAAAACACCAAAAAATTCAACAACAGCCTCAACTTTGAAAAAATCCAAAAAATTCAACAACCTCAACATTGAGAAACACCAACAAATACAACTGCAACCTCAACTTTGAAAAATACAATAAGATTCAAAAAAAAAATTGAATACACCAATAAATTTAACAAAAACCTCAATATTGGAAATCACCAAGAAATTCAAGAACAACCTCAACATTGAAGAACACCAAAATATTCAACAACAACCTCAACTTTGAAAAACACCAACAAATTCAAAAATCCCAACATGGAAAAACACCAACAAATTCAACTGCAACCTCAATATTGAAAATCACCAACAAATTCAACAACAACCTCAACAATGAAAAACACCAACAAATTCAACAAAAACCTCAACAATGAAAAACACCAACAAATTCATAACAACCTCAACATTCAAAAAGAACAACAAATTCAACTAAAGCCTCAACAATGAAAAACACCAAAAAATTCAACAACAACCTCACCATTGAAAAACACCAACAAATTCAACAACAACCTCAACATTCAAGAACACCAACAAATTCAAAAAAAACCTCAACAATGAAAAACACCAAAAAATTCAACAACAAACTCAACATTGAAAATAACTAACAAATTCAACAACAACCTCAACAATGAAAGAAATCACTATATTCAACAACAACCTCAACATTCAAAAGCAACAACAAATTCAACAAAAATCTCAACCATGAAAAAGACGAAAAAATTCAACAACAAACTCAACTTTGAATAACACCAACAAATTCAACAACCTCAACGTTGAAAAACTCTTACAAATTCAACAACATCCTCAAAATTGAAAAACTCCAACAAATTCATCAGTAACCTCAACAGTGAAAAACAACAAAAAATTCAACAGCAACCTCAACATTCAAAAACACCAAAAAATTCAACAAAAACCTCAACAATTAAAAACACCAAAAAATTCAACAACAACCACAATATTGAACATCACCAACAAATTTAACAACAACCGCAACTTTGAAAACATAAACAAATTCAAAAACCTCACCATGGAAAAACACCAACAAATTCAACAACAACCTCAATATTGAAAATCACCAACAAATTTAACAACAACCTCAACAATGAAAAACATCAAAAAATTCAACAACAACAACGTCAACAATGGAAAACACCAAACAATTCAACACCAACCTCAACATTCAAAAACAACAACAAATTCAACAACAACCTCAACAATGAAAAACACCAAAAAATTCAACAACAACCTCAACATTCAAAAAAACCAACAAATTTAACAAAACCTCAACAATTATAAACACCAAAAAATTCAAGAACAACGTCAACTTTAATAACACCAAGAAATTCAACAACCTCAACTTTGAAAACACCAACAAATTCAACAACCTCAACTTTGAACAACACCAACAAATTCAACTGCAACCTCAACTTTGAAAAATACAAAAAAGTTCAAGAAAAATCATTGATAACATCAATAAATTCAACAAGATCCTTAACATTGAATAACGCCAAAATATTCAACAACAACCTCAACTTTTAAAACATAAACAAATTCAAAAACCTCAACATGGAAAAGCACCAACAAATTCAACAACAACCTCAATATTGAAAATCACCAACAAATTTAACAACAACATTAACAATGAAAAACATCAAAAAATTCAACAACAACAACGTTAGCAATGAAAAACACCAAACAATTCAACACCAACCTCAACATTCAAAAACCCGAGCAAATTCAACAACCTCAACATTGAAAAACATCAACAAATTCAACAACAACCTCAACTTTGAAAAATACAAAACTGATCAAAAAAAACCATTGATGACACCAATAACCATTGATGACACCAAGATATTCAACAACCTCAACATTGAAAATCACCAACAAATTCAACAACAACCTCAGCAACGAAAAACGTCAAAAAATTCAACAAGAACCTCAAGAATGAAAAACACCAACAAATTCAACTACAACCTCAATATTGAAAATCACCAACAAATTCAACAACAACCTCAACAATGAAAAACACCAACGTATTCAACAAAAACGTCAACAATGAAAAACACAAAAAATTCAACAACCTCAATTTTGAAAAATGCCATTAGATTTAACAACCTCAACATTCAAAGACACCAACAAATTCAAGAAAAACCTCAACAATGAAAAACACCAAACAATTCAACACCAACCTCAACATTCAAAAACAACAACAAATTCAACAACAACCTCAACAATGAAAAACAGCAACAAATTCAATAACAACCTCAACATTCAAAAACACCAACAAATTCAACAAAAACCTCAACAATTAAAAACACCAATAAATTGAACAACAACGTCAACTTTAAAAACACCAACAACTTCAACAACCTCAACGTTGAAAAACACCAACAAATTCAACAACCTCAACTTTGAAAAACACCAACAAATTCAACTGCAACCTCAACTTTGAAAAATACAAAAAAGTTCAAGAAAAATCATTGATAACACCAATAAATTCAACAACATCCTTAACATTGAAAAACACCAAAATATTCAACAACAACCTCAACTTTGAAAACATAAACAAATTCAAAAACCTCAACATGGAAAAGAACCAATAAATTCAACAACAACCTCAATATTGAAAATCACCAACAAATTTAACAACAACCTCAACAATGAAAAACATCAAAAAATTCAACAACAACAACGTCAACAATGAAAAACACCAAACAATTCAAAACCAACCTCAACATTCAAAAAGACCAACAAATTCAACAACCTCAACATTGAAAAACACCAACAAATTCAACAACAACCTCAACTTTGAAAAATTAAAAAATGATCAAAGAAATCCATTGATAACACCAATAAATTCAAAAACCTCTGGATTGAAAATCACCAACAAATTCAACAACAACCTCAGCAATGAACAACATCAAAAAATTCATCAAGAACCTCAAGACTGAAAAACACCAACGTATTCAACGAAAACCTCAATATTGAAAATCACAAACTAATTCAACAACAACCTGAACAATGAAAAACACCAACGTATTCAACAAAAACGTCAACAATGAAAAACACCAAAAGATTCAACAACCTCAGTTTTGAAAAGTGCCAATAGATTTAACAACCTCAACATTCAAATACACCAACAAATTCAACAAAAACCTCAACAATTAAAAACACCAAAATATTCAAGAACAACGTCAACTTTAAAAACACCAACAAATTCAACAACCTCAACATTGAAAAACACCAACAAATTCAACAACCTCAACATTGAAAAACACCAACAAATTCAACAAAACCTCAACATTGAAAAGCTCCAACAAATTCAACAACAACCACAACAATGAAAAGCACCAAAAAATTCAACAACAACCTCAACATTAAGAAACACCAACAAATTCAACAATAACCTCAACAATGAAAAACACCAAAAAATTCATCAACAACCTCAACATTCAAAAACACCAAATAATTCAACAAAAACCTCAACAATGAAAAACACCAAAAAATTCAACTACAACCACAACTTTGGAAAGCACCAACAAATTCAACAACCTCAACATTGAAAAACACCAACAAATTCAACTGCAACCTCAACTTTGAAAAATACAAAAAAGATAAAAAAAACCATTGATAAGACCAATAAATTCAACAACCTCAACATTGAAAATCACCAACAAATTCAACATCAACCTCAGCAATGAAAAAAACCAACAATTCAACAACAACCTCAAAAATGAAAAACACCAACAAATTCAACAAGTACCGCAACAATGAAAAACACCTGAAAATTCAACAACAAACTCAAAATTGAAAATGATCATCATATTCAACAAAAATCTCAACATTGAAAAACATCAAAATACACAACAACAACCTCAACATTCCAAAACACCAAGAAATTCAACAAAAACCTCAACAATGAAAACATCAAAAAATTCAACAACAACCTCAACTTTGAAAAACACCAACAAATTCAACAACCTCAACATTGAAAAACACCAACAAATTCAACAACAACCTCAAAATTCAAAAACACCAACAAATTCAACAAAAACCTCAACATTGAAAAACATCAAAACATTCAACAACAACCTCAACTTTGAAAAACACCAACAACTTCAACTGCAACGTCAACTTTGAAAAATACATAAAAGAACAAGAAAAATCATTGATAACACGAATAAATTCAACAAGATCCTTAATATTGAAAATCACCAACAAATTCAAAAAAAACCTCAACAATAAAAAACAACAAAAAATTCAACAACAAACTCAACATTGAAAATAACTAACAAATTCAAGAACAACTTCAACAATGAAAGACATCACTAAATTCAACAACAACCTCAACATTCAAAAACAACACCAAATTCAACAAAAAATTCAACCATGAAAAACACCAATAAATTCAACAAAAACCTCAACTTTGAAAAACACCAACAAATTCAACAACCTCAACGTTTAAAAACTCTTACAAATTCAACAACATCCTCAAAATTGAAAAACACCAAAAAATTCAACAGCAACCTCAACATTCAAAAACACCAAAAAATTCAACAAAAACCTCAACAATTAAAAACACCAAAAAATTCAACAACAACCTCAATATTGAACATCACCAACAAATTTAACTACAACCGCAACTTTGAAAACATAAACAAATTCAAAAACCTCAACATGGAAAGACACCAACAAATTCAACAACAACCTCAATACTGAAAATCACCAACAAATTTAACAACAACCTCAACAATGAAAAACATAAAAAAATTCAACAACAACAACGTCAACAATGGAAAACACCAAACAATTCAACACCAACCTCAACATTCAAAAACAACAACAAATTCAACAACAACCTCAACAATGAAAAACACCAAAAAATTCAACAACAACCTCAACATTCAAAAAAACCAACAAATTTAACAAAACCTCAACAATTATAAACACCAAAACATTCAAGAACAACGTCAACTTTAAAAACACCAAGAAATTCAACAACCTCAACATTGAAAAACACCAACAAATTCAACAACAACCTCAACATTGAAAAACATCAAAAAATTCAACAACAACCTCAACTTTGAAAAACACCAACAAATTCAACAACCTCAACTTTGAACAACACCAACAAATTCAACTGCAACCTCAACTTTGAAAAATACAAAAAAGTTCAAGAAAAATCATTGATAACATCAATAAATTCAACAAGATCCTTAACATTGAATAACGCCAAAATATTCAACAACAACCTCAACTTTTAAAACATAAACAAATTCAAAAACCTCAACATGGAAAAGCACCAACAAATTCAACAACAACCTCAATATTGAAAATCACCAACAAATTTAAAAACAACATTAACAATGAAAAACATCAAAAAATTCAACAACAACAACGTTAGCAATGAAAAACACCAAACAATTCAACACCAACCTCAACATTCAAAAACAACTACAAATTCAAGAACAACCTCAACAATGACAAACACCAAAAAATTCAACAACAACGTCAACATCCAAAAACCCGAGCAAATTCAACAACCTCAACATTGAAAAACATCAACAAATTCAACAACAACCTCAACTTTGAAAAATACAAAACTGATCAAAAAAAACCATTGATGACACCAATAAATTCAACAACCTCAACATTGAAAATCACCAACAAATTCAACAACAACCTCAGCAATGAAAAACATCAAAAAATTCAACAAGAACCTCAAGAATGAAAAACACCAACAAATTCAACTACAACCTCAATATTGAAAGTCACCAACAAATTCAACAACAACCTCAACAATGAAAAACACCAACGTATTCAACAAAAACGTCAACAATGAAAAACACAAAATATTCAACAACCTCAATTTTGAAAAAAGCCATTAGATTTAACAACCTCAACATTCAAAGACACCAACAAATTCAAGAAAAACCTCAACAATGAAAAACACCAAACAATTCAGCTCCAACCTCAACATTCGAAAACAACAACAAATTCAACAACAACCACAACAATGAAAAATAGCAACAAATTCAATAACAACGTCAACATTCAAAAACACCAACAAATTGAACAAAAACCTCAACAATTGAAAACACCAAAAATTTGAACAACAACGTCAACTTTAAAAACACCAACAACATCAACAACCTCAACGTTGCAAAACACCAACAAATTCAACGACACTTCAACATTGAAAAACTCCAACAAATTCAACAACAACCTCAACAATGAAAAGCACCAACAAATTGAAGAACAACCTCAACATTGAGAAACACCAACAAATTCAACATAAACCTCAACAATGAAAAACGCCAAAAAATTCAACAACAACGTCAACTTTAAAAACACCAACAAATTCAACAACCTCAACATTGAAAAACACCAACAAATACAACAACAACCTCAAAATTGAAAAACTCCAACAAATTCAACAACAACCTCATCAATGAAAAGCACCAAAAAATTCAACAACAACCTCAACATTCAGAAACACCAACAAATTCAACAAAAACCTCAGCAATGAAAAAAACCCAAAATTCATCAACAACCTCAAGAATGAAAAACACCAACAAATTCAACAAGTATCGCAACAATTAAAAACACCAAAAAATTCAACAACAAACACAAAATTGAAAATAACCATCAAATTCAACCAAAATCTCTGCATTGAAAAACATCAAAAAATACAACAACAACCTCAACATTCCAAAAAACCAAAAAATTCAACTAAAACCTCAACAATGAAAACACCAAAAAATTCAACAACAATCACAACTTTGAAAAACACCAACAAATTCAACAATATCAACATTGAAAAACACCAACAAGTTAAAATGCAAACTCAACTTTGAAAAATACAAAAAAGTTTAAAAAAAAACATTGATAACACCAATAAATTCAACAACAACCTCAATATTGAAAATCACCCGCAAATTCATCAACAACCTCAACAATGAAAAACAGCAAACAATTCAACAACACCGATCTCAACAATGAAAAATAACAAAAAATTCAACAACAACCTCAACATTGAAAAACTCCAACAATTTCAACAACAACTCAACAATGAAACATACCAAAAAATTCAGCAACAAACTCAACATTGAAAATCACCAACAAATTCAATAACAACCTCAACAATGAAAAACATGAACAAATTCAACAACAACCTCAACATTCAAAATCAACAACAAATTCAACAAAAAACTGATCAATGAAAAACACCAAAAAATTCAACAACAACCTCAACTTTGAAAATCACCAAAAAAATCAACAAAAATCTCAACAATGAAAAACACCAAAAAATTCATCAACAACCTCAACATTCAAAATCAACAACCAATTCAACAAAAAACACAACAATGAAAAACACCAAAAAATTCAACAACAACCTCAACTTTGAAAAACACCAACAAATTCAACAACAACGTCAACATTCAAAAACACGAACAAATTCAACAAAAACCTCAACATTGAAAATCACCAAAAAAATTCAACAACAACCTCAACTTTGAAAAATACAAAAAAGTTCAAGAAAAATCATTGTCAATACCAAAAATTCAACAAGAACCTCAATAATGAAAATCAACAATAAATTCATCAAAAACCTCAGCAATGAAAAACATCACAAAATTCAACAACAACCTCAACAATGAAAAACGCCAAATAATTCAACAACAATCTCAACATTCAAAACACCAACAAATTGAACAACAACCTCAACATTCGAAAACACCAACAAATTCAACAACAACCTCAACAATGAAAGCAACAAAAAATTCAACAACAACCTCAACATTCAATAACACCAACAAATTCAACAACAACCTCAGCAATGATAAACAGCAAACAATTCAACACAACGACCTCAACATTGAAAAATACCAAAAAATTCAACAACAACCTCAACATTGAAAAACTCCAACAATTTCAACAACAACCTCAACAATGAAAAACACCAAAAAATTCAACGGCAAACCTCAACATGGAAAAACACTAACAATTTCAACCACAACCTCAATATTGAAAATCACCAACAAATTCAACAAAAACCACAACAATGAAAAACACCAAATAATTCAACAACAATCTCAACTTTTAAAACACCAACAAATTCAACAACAACGTCAACAATGAAAAACAACAAAAAATTCAACAACAACCTCAACATTCAAAAACACCGACAAATTCAACATCAACCTCAGCAATGAAAAACAGTAAACAATTCAACAACAATGACCTCAACAATGAAAAACACCAAAAAAATTCATCAACAACCTCAGCAATGAAAAACAGGAATAAATTCAGAAACAACGATCTCAACAATGAAATATACCAAAAGATTCAACAACAAACTCAACATTGAAAATCACCAACAAATTCAAAAACAACCTCAACAATGAAGAACACCAATAAATTCAACAACAAACTCAACATTGAAATTCACCAACAAATTCAACAACAACCTCAACAAGGAAAAACATCAATAAATTCAACAACAACCTCAACATTCAAAAACAACAACAAATTCAACATAAAACTCAACAATGAGATACACCAAAAAATTCAACAACAACCTCAACTTTGAAAAACACCAAAAAATTCAACAACCTCAACATTGAGAAACACCAACAAATTCAACTGCAACCTCAACTATGAAAAATGCAAAAGATTCAAAAAAAAACATTGAATACACTAAGAAATTCAACAGCAACCTCAATATTGAAAATCAGCAAAAAATTCAACAACAACCTCAACATTGAAAAACACCAAAATATTCAACAACATCCTCAACTTTGAAAAACACCAACAAATTCAAAAACTTCAACATGGAAAAACAACCAACAAATTCAACTATAACCTCAATATTGAAAATCACCAACAAATTCAACAATAACCTCTAAAATGAAAAACATCAACAAATTCAACAAAAACCTCAACAATGAAAAACACCAAAATATTCAACAACAACCTCATTTTTGAAAAACACCAACAGATTTAACAACCTCAACATTCAAATACACCAACAAATTCAACATGAAACTCAGCTTTGAAAAACACCAGCAAAATCAACAACATAAACATTGAAAAACACCATCAAATTCAACAACAACCTCAATATTGAAAATCACCAACAAATTTAACAACAACCTCAACAATTAAAAACATCAAAAAATTCAACAACAACAACAACAACAATGAAAAACACCAAACAATTCAACAACAACCTCAACATTCAAAAACACCAACAATTTCAACCACAACCTCGTCAATGAAAAACATCAAAAAATTCATCAACAACCTCAACATTCAAAAACACTAACAAATTCAACAAAAACCTCAACAATTAAAAAACCAAAAAATTCAACAAAAACGTCAACTTTGAAAAATACCAACAAGTTCAACAACCTCAACATTGAAAAACACCAACAAATTCAACAACAACCACAGCAATCAAAAACAGCAACAAATTCAATTACAACCTCAGCAATGAAAAACACACAAAAATTCAACAACAACCTCAACATTCAAAAACACCAACAGTTTCAACAAAAACCTCAACAATGAAAAACACCAAAAAAATCAACAACAACCTCAACATTGAAAAACTCCAACAATTTCATAAAACAAACTCAACATTGAAAATCACCAACAAATTCAGCAACAACCTCAACAATGATAAACATCAAAAAATTCAACAACAACTTCAACATTCAAAAACAACAACAAATTCAACAAAAAACTCAACAATGAAAAACACCAAAAAATTCAACAACAACCTCAACTTTGAAAAAAACCAAAAAATTCAACAACCTCAACATTGAGAAACAGCAACAAATTGAACTGCAACCTCAACTTAGAAAAATACAAAAAGATTCAAAAAAAACAGTGAATACAACAATGAATTGAACCACAATCTCAATATTGAAAATCACCAAAAAATTCAACAACAACCTCAACATTGAAAAACACCAATAAATTCAACAACAAACTCAACATTGAAAATCACCAACAAATTCAACTACAACCTCAGCAAGGAAAAACATCAATAAATTCAACAACAAACTCAACATTGAGAATCACCAACAAATTCAACAACAACCAGAACAAGGAAAAACATCAATAAATTCAACAACAACCTCAACATTCAAAAACAACAACAAATTCAACAAAAAACTCAACTATGAAAAACACCAAAAAATTCAACAAAAACCTCAACATTGAAAAACACCAAAAAATTCAACAACCTCAACATTGAGAAACACCAACAAATTCAACTGCAACCTCAACTATGAAAAATGCAACAGATTCAAAAAAAAACATTGAATACACTAAGAAATTCAACAACAACCTCAATATTGAAAATCAGCAAAAAATTCAACAACAACCTCAACATTGAAAAACACCAAAATATTCAACAACATCCTCAACTTTGAAAAACACCAACAAATTCAAAAACCTCAACATGGAAAAACAACCAACAAATTCAACTACAACCTCAATATTGAAAATCACCAACAAATTCAACAACAACCTCAACATTCAAAAACACCAACAAATTCAACAAAAACCTCAACATTGAAAAACATCAAAAAATTCAACAACAACCTCAACTTTGAAAAACATCAGCAAATTCAACTGCAACCACAACTTTGAAAAATACGAAAAAGTTCAAGATAAATCATTGATAACACCAATAAATTCAACAACATCCTTAATTTTGAAAATCACCAATAAATTCAACAACAACCACAACAATGAAAATCATCAAAAAATTCAACAACAACCTCAACAATGAAAAACACCAAATAATTCAACAACAATGTCAATATTCAAAACACCAACAAATTCAACAACAACCTCAACATTCGAAAATACCAACAAATTCAACAACAACGTCAACAATGAAAAACAACAAAAAATTCAACAACAACCTCAACATTCAAAAACACCGACAAATTCAACATCAACCTCAGCAATGAAAAACAGTAAACAATTCAACAACAAAGACCTCAACAATGAAAAACACCAAAAAAATTCATCAACAACCTCAGCAATGAAAAACAGGAATAAATTCAGAAACAACGATCTCAACAATGAAATATACCAAAAGATTCAACAACAAACTCAACATTGAAAATCACCAACAAATTCAAAAACAACCTCAACAATGAAGAACACCAATAAATTCAACAACAAACTCAACATTGAAATTCACCAACAAATTCAACAACAACCTCAACAAGGAAAAACATCAATAAATTCAACAACAACCTCAACATTCAAAAACAACAACAAATTCAACATAAAACTCAACAATGAGATACACCAAAAAATTCAACAACAACCTCAACTTTGAAAAACACCAAAAAATTCAACAACCTCAACATTGAGAAACACCAACAAATTCAACTGCAACCTCAACTATGAAAAATGCAAAAGATTCAAAAAAAAACATTGAATACACTAAGAAATTCAACAGCAACCTCAATATTGAAAATCAGCAAAAAATTCAACAACAACCTCAACATTGAAAAACACCAAAATATTCAACAACATCCTCAACTTTGAAAAACACCAACAAATTCAAAAACTTCAACATGGAAAAACAACCAACAAATTCAACTATAACCTCAATATTGAAAATCACCAACAAATTCAACAATAACCTCTAAAATGAAAAACATCAACAAATTCAACAAAAACCTCAACAATGAAAAACACCAAAATATTCAACAACAACCTCATTTTTGAAAAACACCAACAGATTTAACAACCTCAACATTCAAATACACCAACAAATTCAACATGAAACTCAGCTTTGAAAAACACCAGCAAAATCAACAACATAAACATTGAAAAACACCATCAAATTCAACAACAACCTCAATATTGAAAATCACCAACAAATTTAACAACAACCTTAACAATTAAAAACATCAAAAAATTCAACAACAACAACAACAACAATGAAAAACACCAAACAATTCAACAACAACCTCAACATTCAAAAACACCAACAATTTCAACCACAACCTCGTCAATGAAAAACATCAAAAAATTCATCAACAACCTCAACATTCAAAAACACTAACAAATTCAACAAAAACCTCAACAATTAAAAAACCAAAAAATTCAACAAAAACGTCAACTTTGAAAAATACCAACAAGTTCAACAACCTCAACATTGAAAAACACCAACAAATTCAACAACAACCACAGCAATCAAAAACAGCAACAAATTCAATTACAACCTCAGCAATGAAAAACACACAAAAATTCAACAACAACCTCAACATTCAAAAACACCAACAGTTTCAACAAAAACCTCAACAATGAAAAACACCAAAAAAATCAACAACAACCTCAACATTGAAAAACTCCAACAATTTCATAAAACAAACTCAACATTGAAAATCACCAACAAATTCAGCAACAACCTCAACAATGATAAACATCAAAAAATTCAACAACAACTTCAACATTCAAAAACAACAACAAATTCAACAAAAAACTCAACAATGAAAAACACCAAAAAATTCAACAACAACCTCAACTTTGAAAAAAACCAAAAAATTCAACAACCTCAACATTGAGAAACAGCAACAAATTGAACTGCAACCTCAACTTAGAAAAATACAAAAAGATTCAAAAAAAACAGTGAATACAACAATGAATTGAACCACAACCTCAATATTGAAAACCACCAAAAAATTCAACAACAACCTCAACATTGAAAAACACCAATAAATTCAACAACAAACTCAACATTGAAAATCACCAACAAATTCAACTACAACCTCAACAAGGAAAAACATCAATAAATTCAACAACAAACTCAACATTGAGAATCACCAACAAATTCAACAACAACCAGAACAAGGAAAAACATCAATAAATTCAACAACAACCTCAACATTCAAAAACAACAACAAATTCAACAAAAAACTCAACTATGAAAAACACCAAAAAATTCAACAAAAACCTCAACATTGAAAAACACCAAAAAATTCAACAACCTCAATATTGAGAAACACCAACAAATTCAACTGCAACCTCAAATATGATAAATGCAAGAGATTCAAAAAAAAACATTGAATACACTAAGAAATTCAACAACAACCTCAATATTGAAAATCAGCAAAAAATTCAACAACAACCTCAACATTGAAAAACACCAAAATATTCAACAACATCCTCAACTTTGAAAAACACCAACAAATTCAAAAACCTCAACATGGAAAAACAACCAACAAATTCAACTACAACCTCAATATTGAAAATCACCAACAAATTCAACAACAACCTCAACATTCAAAAACACCAACAAATTCAACAAAAACCTCAACATTGAAAAACATCAAAAAATTCAACAACAACCTCAACTTTGAAAAACACCAGCAAATTCAACTGCAACCACAACTTTGAAAAATACGAAAAAGTTCAAGATAAATCATTGATAACACCAATAAATTCAACAACATCCTTAATTTTGAAAATCACCAATAAATTCAACAACAACCACAACAATGAAAATCATCAAAAAATTCAACAACAACCTCAACAATGAAAAACAACAAATAATTCAACAACAATGTCAATATTCAAAACACCAACAAATTCAACAACAACCTCAACATTCGAAAATACCAACAAATTCAACAACAACGTCAACAATGAAAAACAACAAAAAATTCAACAACAACCTCAACATTCAAAAACACCAACAAATTCAACATCAACCTCAGCAATGAAAAACAGTAAACAATTCAACAAAAACGACCTCAACAATGAAAAACACCAAAAAAATTCATCAACAACCTCAGCAATGAAAAACAGGAATAAATTCAAAAACAACGATCTCAACAATGAAAAATACCAAAAGATTCAAAAACAAACTCAACATTGAAAATCACCAACAAATTCAAAAACAACCACAACAATGAAGAACACCAATAAATTCAACAACAAACTCAACATTGAAATTCACCAACAAATTCAACAACAACCTCAACAAGGAAAAACATCAATAAATTCAACAACAACCTCAACATTCAAAAACAACAACAAATTCAACATAAAACTCAACAATGAGATACACCAAAAAATTCAACAACAACCTCAACTTTGAAAAACACCAAAAAATTCAACAACCTCAACATTGAGAAACACCAACAAATTCAACTGCAACCTCAACTATGAAAAATGCAAAAGATTCAAAAAAAAACATTGAATACACTAAGAAATTCAACAGCAACCTCAATATTGAAAATCAGCAAAAAATTCAACAACAACCTCAACATTGAAAAACACCAAAATATTCAACAACATCCTCAAATTTGAAAAACACCAACAAATTCAAAAACTTCAACATGGAAAAACAACCAACAAATTCAACTATAACCTCAATATTGAAAATCACCAACAAATTCAACAATAACCTCTAAAATGAAAAACATCAACAAATTCAACAAAAACCTCAACAATGAAAAACACCAAAATATTCATCAACAACCTCATTTTTGAAAAACACCAACAGATTTAACAACCTCAACATTCAAATACACCAACAAATTCAACATGAAACTCAGCTTTGAAAAACACCAGCAAAATCAACAACATAAACATTGAAAAACACCATCAAATTCAACAACAACCTCAATATTGAAAATCACCAACAAATTTAACAACAACCTCAACAATTAAAAACATCAAAAAATTCAACAACAACAACAACAACAATGAAAAACACCAAACAATTCAACAACAACATCAACATTCAAAAACACCAACAATTTCAACAACAACCTCGTCAATGAAAAACATCAAAAAATTCATCAACAACCTCTACATTCAAAAACACTAACAAATTCAACAAAAACCTCAACAATTAAAAAACCAAAAAATTCAACAAAAACGTCAACTTTGAAAAATACCAACAAGTTCAACAACCTCAATATTGAAAAACACCAACAAATTCAACAACAACCTCAGCAATCAAAAACAGCAACAAATTCAATTACAACCTCAGCAATGAAAAACACACAAAAATTCAACAACAACCTCAACATTCAAAAACACCAACAGTTTCAACAAAAACCTCAACAATGAAAAACACCAAAAAAATCAACAACAACCTCAACATTGAAAAACTCCAACAATTTCATAAAACAAACTCAACATTGAAAATCACCAACAAATTCAGCAACAACCTCAACAATGATAAACATCAAAAAATTCAACAACAACTTCAACATTCAAAAACAACAACAAATTCAACAAAAAACTCAACAATGAAAAACACCAAAAAATTCAACAACAACCTCAACTTTGAAAAAAACCAAAAAATTCAACAACCTCAACATTGAGAAACAGCAACAAATTGAACTGCAACCTCAACTTAGAAAAATACAAAAAGATTCAAAAAAAACAGTGAATACAACAATGAATTGAACCACAACCTCAATATTGAAAACCACCAAAAAATTCAACAACAACCTCAACATTGAAAAACACCAATAAATTCAACAACAAACTCAACATTGAAAATCACCAACAAATTCAACTACAACCTCAACAAGGAAAAACATCAATAAATTCAACAACAAACTCAACATTGAGAATCACCAACAAATTCAACAACAACCAGAACAAGGAAAAACATCAATAAATTCAACAACAACCTCAACATTCAAAAACAACAACAAATTCAACAAAAAACTCAACTATGAAAAACACCAAAAAATTCAACAAAAACCTCAACATTGAAAAACACCAAAAAATTCAACAACCTCAACATTGAGAAACACCAACAAATTCAACTGCAACCTCAACTATGAAAAATGCAAGAGATTCAAAAAAAAACATTGAATACACTAAGAAATTCAACAACAACCTCAATATTGAAAATCAGCAAAAAATTCAACAACAACCTCAACATTGAAAAACACCAAAATATTCAACAACATCCTCAACTTTGAAAAACACCAACAAATTCAAAAACCTCAACATGGAAAAACAACCAACAAATTCAACTACAACCTCAATATTGAAAATCACCAACAAATTCAACAACAACCTCAACATTCAAAAACACCAACAAATTCAACAAAAACCTCAACATTGAAAAACATCAAAAAATTCAACAACAACCTCAACTTTGAAAAACACCAGCAAATTCAACTGCAACCACAACTTTGAAAAATACGAAAAAGTTCAAGATAAATCATTGATAACACCAATAAATTCAACAACATCCTTAATTTTGAAAATCACCAATAAATTCAACAACAACCACAACAATGAAAATCATCAAAAAATTCAACAACAACCTCAACAATGAAAAACACCAAATAATTCAACAACAATGTCATTATTCAAAACACCAACAAATTCAACAACAACCTCAACATTCGAAAATACCAACAAATTCAACAACAACGTCAACAATGAAAAACAACAAAAAATTCAACAACAACCTCAACATTCAAAAACACCGACAAATTCAACATCAACCTCAGCAATGAAAAACAGTAAACAATTCAACAACAACGACCTCAACAATGAAAAACACCTAAAAAATTCATCAACAACCTCAGCAATGAAAAACAGGAATAAATTCAAAAACAACGATCTCAACAAAGAAAAATACCAAAAGATTCAACAACAAACTCAACATTGAAAATCACCAACAAATTCAAAAACAACCTCAACAATGAAGAACACCAATAAATTCAACAACAAACTCAACATTGAAATTCACCAACAAATTCAACAACAACCTCAACAAGGAAAAACATCAATAAATTCAACAACAACCTCAACATTCAAAAACAACAACAAATTCAACATAAAACTCAACAATGAGATACACCAAAAAATTCAACAACAACCTCAACTTTGAAAAACACCAAAAAATTCAACAACCTCAACATTGAGAAACACCAACAAATTCAACTGCAACCTCAACTATGAAAAATGCAAAAGATTCAAAAAAAAACATTGAATACACTAAGAAATTCAACAGCAACCTCAATATTGAAAATCAGCAAAAAATTCAACAACAACCTCAACATTGAAAAACACCAAAATATTCAACAACATCCTCAACTTTGAAAAACACCAACAAATTCAAAAACTTCAACATGGAAAAACAACCAACAAATTCAACTATAACCTCAATATTGAAAATCACCAACAAATTCAACAATAACCTCTAAAATGAAAAACATCAACAAATTCAACAAAAACCTCAACAATGAAAAACACCAAAATATTCAACAACAACCTCATTTTTGAAAAACACCAACAGATTTAACAACCTCAACATTCAAATACACCAACAAATTCAACATGAAACTCAGCTTTGAAAAACACCAGCAAAATCAACAACATAAACATTGAAAAACACCATCAAATTCAACAACAACCTCAATATTGAAAATCACCAACAAATTTAACAACAACCTCAACAATTAAAAACATCAAAAAATTCAACAACAACAACAACAACAATGAAAAACACCAAACAATTCAACAACAACCTCAACATTCAAAAACACCAACAATTTCAACCACAACCTCGTCAATGAAAAACATCAAAAAATTCATCAACAACCTCAACATTCAAAAACACTAACAAATTCAACAAAAACCTCAACAATTAAAAAACCAAAAAATTCAACAAAAACGTCAATTTTGAAAAATACCAACAAGTTCAACAACCTCAACATTGAAAAACACCAACAAATTCAACAACAACCACAGCAATCAAAAACAGCAACAAATTCAATTACAACCTCAGCAATGAAAAACACACAAAAATTCAACAACAACCTCAACATTCAAAAACACCAACAGATTCAACAAAAACCTCAACAATGAAAAACACCAAAAAAATCATCAACAACCTCAACATTGAAAAACTCCAACAATTTCATAAAACAAACTCAACATTGAAAATCACCAACAAATTCAACAACAACCTCAACAATGATAAACATCAAAAAATTCAACAACAACTTCAACATTCAAAAACAACAACAAATTCAACAAAAAACTCAACAATGAAAAACACCAAAAAATTCAACAACAACCTCAACTTTGAAAAAAACCAAAAAATTCAACAACCTCAACATTGAGAAACAGCAACAAATTGAACTGCAACCTCAACTTAGAAAAATACAAAAAGATTCAAAAAAAACAGTGAATACAACAATGAATTGAACCACAACCTCAATATTGAAAATCACCAAAAAATTCAACAACAACCTCAACATTGAAAAACACCAATAAATTCAACAACAAACTCAACATTGAAAATCACCAACAAATTCAACTACAACCTCAACAAGGAAAAACATCAATAAATTCAACAACAAACTCAACATTGAGAATCACCAACAAATTCAACAACAACCTGAACAAGGAAAAACATCAATAAATTCAACAACAACCTCAACATTCAAAAACAACAACAAATTCAACAAAAAACTCAACTATGAAAAACACCAAAAAATTCAACAAAAACCTCAACATTGAAAAACACCAAAAAATTCAACAACCTCAACATTGAGAAACACCAACAAATTCAACTGCAACCTCAACTATGATAAATGCAAGAGATTCAAAAAAAAACATTGAATACACTAAGAAATTCAACAACAACCTCAATATTGAAAATCAGCAAAAAATTCAACAACAACCTCAACATTGAAAAACACCAAAATATTCAACAACATCCTCAACTTTGAAAAACACCAACAAATTCAAAAACCTCAACATGGAAAAACAACCAACAAATTCAACTACAACCTCAATATTGAAAATCACCAACAAATTCAACAACAACCTCAACATTCAAAAACACCAACAAATTCAACAAAAACCTCAACATTGAAAAACATCAAAAAATTCAACAACAACCTCAACTTTGAAAAACACCAGCAAATTCAACTGCAACCACAACTTTGAAAAATACGAAAAAGTTCAAGATAAATCATTGATAACACCAATAAATTCAACAACATCCTTAATTTTGAAAATCACCAATAAATTCAACAACAACCACAACAATGAAAATCATCAAAAAATTCAACAACAACCTCAACAATGAAAAACACCAAATAATTCAACAACAATGTCAATATTCAAAACACCAACAAATTCAACAACAACCTCAACATTCGAAAATACCAACAAATTCAACAACAACGTCAACAATGAAAAACAACAAAAAATTCAACAACAACCTCAACATTCAAAAACACCGACAAATTCAACATCAACCTCAGCAATGAAAAACAGTAAACAATTCAACAACAACGACCTCAACAATGAAAAACACCTAAAAAAATTCATCAACAAACTCAGCAATGAAAAACAGGAATAAATTCAAAAACAACGATCTCAACAATGAAAAATACCAAAAGATTCAAGAACAAACTCAACATTGAAAATCACCAACAAATTCAAAAACAACCTCAACAATGAAGAACACCAATAAATTCAACAACAAACTCAACATTGAAATTCACCAACAAATTCAACAACAACCTCAACAAGGAAAAACATCAATAAATTCAACAACAACCTCAACATTCAAAAACAACAACAAATTCAACATAAAACTCAACAATGAGATACACCAAAAAATTCAACAACAACCTCAACATTCAAAAACACCAAAAAATAAAACCAACAACTTCAACATTCAAAAACTCCAACAAATTCAACCAAAACCTCAACAATGAAAAATACCAAAAAATTCAACAACAGCCTCAACAATGAAATACACCAACAAATTCAACAAGTACCGCAACAATGAAAAACACCAAAAAATTCAACAACAAACTCAACAATGAAAAACTCCAAAAAAAACAACAACAAACTAAACATTGAAAATCATCAACAAATTCAACATCAACCTCAACAATGAAAAACATCATAAAATTCAACAACAACCTCAACATTCAAAAACAACAATAAATTCAACAAAAAAACTCAACAATGAAAAACACCAAAAAATTCAACAACAACTTCAACTTTGAAAAACACCAAAAAATTCAAGAACCTCAACATTGAGAAACAGCAACAAATTCAACTGCAACCTCAACTTTGAAAAATAAAAAAAGATTCAAAAAAAAAACATTGAATGCACCAATAATTTCAACAACATCCTCAATATTGAAAATCACCAAAAAATTCAACAACAACCTCAACATTGAAAAACACCAAAATATTCAACAACAGCCTCAACTTTGAAAAACACCAACAAATTCAACTACAACCTCAATATTGAAAATCACCAACAAATTCAACAACAACCTCATAAATGAAAAACGCCAACAAATTCAACATAAACCTCAACAATGAAAAATCCCAAAAATTCATCAAAATCCTCAACATTCAAAAACACAAAGCAATTCCACAAAAATCTCAAAAATGAAAAACACCAAATAATTCAACAACACCATCAACATTGAAAAACATCAACAAATTCAACAACAACCTCAACATTCAAAAACACCAACAAATTCAACAAAAACCTCAACATTGAATAACAACAAAAAATTCAACAACAACCACAACAATGAAAAACACCAAAAAATTCAGCAACATCCTCAACATTCAAAAACACCAACAAATTCAACAACAACATCAACAATGAAAAACACCAACAAATTCATAATCACCCTCAACTTTGAAAAACAACAACAAATTCAACAAAAACATCAACAATGAAAAACACCCAAAAATTCAACAACAACATCAACAATGAAAAACACCAACAAATTCAACATCAACCTCAACTTTGAAAAACACCAAAAAATTCAACAACAACCTCAACTTTGAAAAAAAACAACAAATTCAACAACCTCAACATTGGAAAAACTCCAACAAATTCAACAACAACCTCAACAATGAAAAACACCAAAAAATTCAACAACAAAGTCAACAATGAAAAACATCAAAAAATTCAACAACAACCTCAACAATGAAAAACACCAAAAAAAATTCAACAACAACCTCAACATTCAAAAACACCAAAAAATAAAACCAACAACTTCAACATTCAAAAACTCCAACAAATTCAACCAAAACCTCAACAATGAAAAATACCAAAAAATTCAACAACAGCCTCAACTTTGAAAAACATCAACAAATTCAACAACCTCAACATTGAAAATCACCAAAAAATTCAACGACAACCTCAACATTCAAAAACACCTACAAATTCAACAAAAACCTCAACAAATAAAAACAGGAAAAAATTCAACAACAACATCCACATTGTAAAATACCAACAAATTCAAGAACTACAACATTGAAAAACACCAACAAATTCAACTGCAACCTCAACTTTGAAAAATACAAAAAAGATCAAAATAAAACACCAATAAATGCAACAACCTCAACATTGAAAATCACCATCAAATTCAGCAACAACCTCAGCAATGAAAAACATCAAAAAATTCAACAACAACCTCAACAATGAAAAACACCAAAAAATTCAACAACAACCTCAACATTGAAAAACACCAAAAAATAAAAACAACAACCTCAACATTCAAAAACACCAACAAATTCAACCAAAACCTCCACAATGAAAAACACCAAAAAATTCAGCAACATCCTCAACATTCAAAAACACCAACAAATTCAACAACAACATCAACAATGAAAAACACCAACAAATTCAACATCAACCTCAACTTTGAAAAACAACAACAAAATCAACAAAAACATCAACAATGAAAAACACCCAAAAATTCAACAGCAACATCAACAATGAAAAATACCAACAGATTCAACATCAACCTCAACTTTGAAAAACACCAACAAATTCAGCAACAACCTCAACATTGAAAAACTCCAACAAATTGAACAACAACCTCAACAATGAAAAACACCAAAAAATTCAACAGCAAAGTCAACAATGAAAAACATCAAAAAATTCAACAACAACCTCAACAATGAAAAACACCATAAAAAATTGAACAACAACCTCAACATTCAAAAACACCAAAAAATAAAACCAACAACTTCAACATTCAAAAACACCAACAAATTCAACCAAAACCTCAACAATGAAAAATACCAAAAAATTCAACAACAGCCTCTACTTTAAAAAACACAAACAAATTCAACAACCTCAACATTGAGAAACAGCAACAAATTCAACTGCAACCTCAACTTTGAAAAATACAAAAAGATTCAAAAAAAAACATTGAATGCACCAATATTTTCAACAACAACCTCAATATTGAAAAACACCAAGAAAAATTCAACAACAACCTCAACATTCAAAAACACCATAAAATAAAACCAACAACTTCAACATTCAAAAACACCAACAAATTCAACCGAAACCTCAACAATGAAAAACACCAAAAAATTGAACGACAGCCTCAACTTTGAAAAACACCAACAAATTCAACAACCTCAACATTGAAAAACAGCCACAAATTCAACAACAACCTCAACATTGAAAAACACCAACAAATTCAACAACAACCTCAACATTGAAAAACTCCAACATATTCAAAAACAACCTCAACAATGAATAACACCAAAACATTCAACAACAAACTCAACATTCAAAAACACTTACAATTTCAACAACAACCTCAGCAATGATAAACTTCAAAAAATTCAACAACAACCTCAACAATGAAAAACACCAAATAAATTCAACAACGAACTCAACAATGAAATACAACAAAAAAATCAATAAAAACCTCAAAATTGAAAAACACCAAAAAATTCCACTACAACCTCAACAATGAAAAACACCAAAAAATTCAACAACGACCTCAAATTTCAAAAACACCAAAAATAAAAACAACAACCTCAACATTCAAAAACACCAACATTATTGAAAAACACCAACAAATACAACAACCTCAACATTGACAAACTCCAACAAATTCAAATACAACCTCAACATTGAAAAACTCCAACAAATTCAACAACCTCAACAATCAAAAACTCCAAAAAATTCAACAACAACCTCAACATTCAAAAACACCAACAATTTCAACAACAACCTCAGCAATGAAAAACATCTAAAAATTCAACAACAACCTCAACAATGAAAAACACCAATAAAATTCAAAAACAACCTTAACATTCAATAACACCGAAAAATAAAAACAACAACCTCAACAAACAAAAACACAAACAAATTCAACCAAAACCTCAACAATGAAAGACACCAAAAAATCCAACAACAACCTCAACTTTGAAAAACAACAACAAATTCAACAACCTCAACATTGAAAAACGACAAAAAATTCAACAACAACCTCAACATTCAAAAACACCAATAATTTCAACAACAACCTCAGCAATGAAAAAGATCAAAAAATTCAACAACATCCTCAACATTGAAAAACTCCTAGAATTTCAACAGCTACCACAACATTGAAATGCACCAAAAAATTCGACAACAAACGTAACATTGAAAATCACCATCACATTCAACAAAAACATCAACAATGAAAAACATCAAAAAATTCAACATCAACGTTAAGTTTGAAAACCAACAACAGATTTAACAACATCAACATTCAAATACACCAACAAATGCAACAACAACCTCAGCTTTGAAAAACACAAACAAATTCAACAACCTCAACATTGAAAAACACCAACAAATTCAACAACAACCCCAACTTTGAAAAACAACAACAAATTCAACCAGCTCAAAATTGAAAAACACCAACAAATTCAACTGCAACCTCAACTTTGGAAAAAACAAAAAAGATCAAAAAAAACCATTGATAACAGCAATAAATTCAACAACCTCAACATTGAAAATCACCAACAAATTCAACAACAACCTCAGCAATGAAAAACATCAAAAAATTCAACAACCTCAACATTCACAAACACCAGCAATTTCAAAAACAACCTCAACAATGAAAAACATCAAAAAATTCAGCAACAACCTCAAACATGAAAAACAATAAAAAAAATACATCAACAACCTCAACAATGAAAAACACCAAAAAAAATCAATAAAAACCTCAACATTGAAAAACAACAAAAAATTCCACAACAACCTCAACAATGAAAAACTCCAAAAAATTCAACAACAACCTCAACATTGAAAAACACCAACAATTTCAACTTCAACCTCAACTTTGAAAAAGACAAAAAAGTTCAATAAAAGCCATTGATCACACCAATAAATTCAACAACCTCAACATTGAACATCACCATCAAATTCAACAAAAACCTCAACAATGAAAAACACCAGAAAATTCAACCAGAACCTCAATTTTGAAAAACACCAACAGATTTAACAACCTCAACAATCAAATACATCAACAAATTCAACAACAACCTCAGCTTTGAAAAACACCAACAAATTCAACGGCAACCTCAACATTGAAAAACTCCAACAATTTCAATAACAACCTCAGCAATGAAAAACACCAACAAATTCAACTGCACCCTCAATTTTGAAAAATACAAAAAGATTCAAAAAAAATACATTGAATACACCAAAAAATTCAACAACAACCTCAACATTGAAAAACACCAAAATATTCAACAACAACCTCAACTTTGAAAAACACGATCCAATTCCAAAACCTCAACATTGAAAAGCACCAAAAAATTCAAATACAACCTCAATATTGTTAATCACCAACAATTTCAACAAAAACCTCAACAATGGAAACCACCAACAAATTCATCAAAAACCTCAACAATGAAAAATACCAACAAATTCAACTGCAACCTCAACATTCAAAAACACCAACAAATTCAACAAAAACCTCAACAATGGAAAACACCAACAAATTCTTCAAAATCCTCAACAATGAAAAACAGCAAAAAATACATCAACAACCTCAACATTCAAAAACACCAACAAATTCAACAACCTCAACATTGAAGAACTCCAAGAAATTCCACAACAACCTCAACAATGAAAAACACCAAAAAATTCAACAACAACCCCAACATTCAAAAACACCAACAAATTCAACAACAACCTTAATATTGAAAATCACCAACAAATTCAACAACAAACTCAACAATGAAAAATATCCAAAAATTCAACAACAACCTCAACAATGAAAAACACCAAAAAATTCAACAACAACCTCAGCACTGAAAAACACCAACAAATTCAACAACAACCTCAATATTGAAAATCACCATCAAATTCAACAACAACCTCAACAATGAAACACATCCAAAAATTCAATAACAACAACCTCAACAATGAAAAACACCAAATAAATCAACAAAAATATCAACAATGAAAAACACCAACAAATTCAACAACAACCTCAATATGAAAATCACCAACAAATTCAACAACAACCTCAACAATGATAAACACCAAAAAATTCAACAACAACCTCACTATTGAATATCACCATCAAATTCAACAACAACCTCAACAATGAAAAACATCCAAAAATTCAAAAACAACAACCTCAACAATGAAAAACACCAAAACATTCAACAACAACCTCAACATTAATCAACACCAATAATTCCACAACAACCTCTACAATGAAAAACACCAAAAAATTCAACAACAACCCCTACATTGAAAAACACCAAAAAATGCAACAACAACCTCAATATTGAAAATCACCAACAATTTCAACAACAAGCTCAACAATGAAAAACATGAAAAAATTCATCAACAACAACATCAACAATGAAAAACATCAAAAAATTCAACAACAACCTCAAGATTGAAAAACACCGACAAATTCAACAACAACCTCAATATTGAAAATCACCATCAAATTCAACAACAACCTCATCAATGAAAAACATCCAAAAATTAAAAAACAACAGTTTGAACAATGTAAAACAACAAAACATTCAACAACAACCAAAACATTCATAAACACCAACAAATTCAACAACAACCTCAACAATGAAAAACACCAAAAAATTCAACAACAAACTCATCTTTGAAAAAAACCAACAAATTCAACAACATCAACATTAAAAAACACCAACAAATGCAACAACAACCTCAACATTGAAAATCTCCAACCAATTCAACAAAAACCTCAACAATGAAAAACACCAAAAAATTCATCGACAACCTCATCTTTCAAAAACACCAAAATATTCAACAACAACCTCAACAATGAAAAACACCAACAAATTCAACAACCACAATATTGAAGAACAACAACAAATTCAACGACAACCTCAACATTCAAAAACACCAACAAATTCAACAAAAACCTCAACAATGAAATACACCAAAAATTTCAACAACAACCTCAACTTTGAAAAACACCAACATAATTCAACAACCTCAACATTGAAAAACACCAACAATTACAACTTCAACCTCAATTTTGAAAAATACAAAAAAGTTCAATAAAAGCCATTGATCACACCAATAAATTCAACAACCTCAACATTGAAAATCACCATCAAATTCAACAAAGACCTCAACAATGAAAAACACCAGAAAATTCAACCAGAACCTCAATTTTGAAAAACACCAACAGATTTAACAACCTCAACATTCAAATACACCAACAAATTCAATAACAACCTCAACAATGAATAACATCAAAAAATTCAACAACAACAACCTCAACAACGAAAAAAAAAAGAAAAACTCAATAACAACCTCAACATTCGAAAACACCAAGAAATTCAACCTCAAGAATGAAAGACACCAAAAAAATCAACAACAACCTCAACATTCAAAAACGCCAACAAATTCAAACAAAACCTCAACAATGAAAAACATCAAAAAATTCAACAACAACCTCACCTTTGAAAAACAACTATAAATTCCACAACCTCAACATTGAAAAATAGCAACAAATTCAACAACAACATCAACATTGAAAAACTGCAACAAATTCAACAACCTCAACACTGAAAAACACCAAAAAATTCAACAATAACCTCAACATTCAAAAACATCAACAAATTCAACAAAAACATCAACAATGAAAAACACCAAAAAATTCAACAACAACTTCAAAATAGAAAAATCACCAAACAATTCAACAACAACCTCAACATCGAAAAACATCAAAATATTCAACAACAACGTCAACTTTGAAAAACAACAACAAATTCAAAAACCTCTACATTGAAAAACACCAACAAATTCAACTACAACTTCAAGATTGTTAATCACCAACATATTCAACTACAACCTCAACATTCAAAAACACCAGCAAATTCAACAAAACCCTCAACAATGGAAAACACCAACAAATTCATCAAAAATCTCAACAATGAAAAACACCAAAAAATTCATCGACAACCTCATCTTTCAAAAACACCAAAATATTCAACAACAACCTCAACAATGAAAAACACCAACAAATTCGACAACCACAATATTGAAGAACAACAACAAATTCAACGACAACCTCAACATTCAAAAACACCAACAAATTCAACAAAAACCTCAACAATGAAATACACCAAAAATTTCAACAACAACCTCAACTTTGAAAAACACCAACATATTTCAACAACCTCAACATTGAAAAACACCAACAATTTCAACTTCAACCTCAACTTTGAAAAATACAAAAAAGTTCAATAAAAGCCATTGATCACACCAATAAATTCAACAACCTCAACATTGAAAATCACCATCAAATTCAACAAAAACCTCAACAATGAAAAACACCAGAAAATTCAACCAGAACCTCAATTTCGAAAAACACCAACAGATTTAACAACCTCAACATTCAAATACACAAACAAATTCAACAACAACCTCAGCTTTGAAAAACACCAACAAATTCAACGGCAACCTCAACATTGAAAAACTCCAACAATTTCAATAACAACCTCAGCAATGAAAAACACCAACAAATTCAACTGCACCCTCAATTTTGAAAAATACAAAAAGATTCAAAAAAAATACATTGAATACACCAAAAAATTCAACAACAACCTCAACATTGAAAAACACCAAAATATTCAACAACAACCTCAACTTTGAAAAACACGATCCAATTCCAAAACCTCAACATTGAAAAGCACCAAAAAATTCAAATACAACCTCAATATTGTTAATCACCAACAATTTCAACAAAAACCTCAACAATGGAAACCACCAACAAATTCATCAAAAACCTCAACAATGAAAAATACCAACAAATTCAACTGCAACCTCAACATTCAAAAACACCAACAAATTCAACAAAAACCTCAACAATGGAAAACACCAACAAATTCTTCAAAATCCTCAACAATGAAAAACAGCAAAAAATACATCAACAACCTCAACATTCAAAAACACCAACAAATTCAACAACCTCAACATTGAAGAACTCCAAGAAATTCCACAACAACCTCAACAATGAAAAACACCAAAAAATTCAACAACAACCCCAACATTCAAAAACACCAACAAATTCAACAACAACCTCAATATTGAAAATCACCAACAAATTCAACAACAAACTCAACAATGAAAAATTTCCAAAAATTCAACAACAACAACCTCAACAATGAACAACACCAAAAAATTCAACAACAACCTCAGCACTGAAAAACACCAACAAATTCAACAACAACCTCAATATTGAAAATCACCATCAAATTCAACAACAACCTCAACAATGAAACACATCCAAAAATTCAAAAACAACAACCTCAACAATGAAAAACACCAAAACATTCAACAACAACATCAACTTTGAAAAACACCAACAAATTCAACAACAACCTCAATATTGAAAATCATCATCAAATTCAACAACAACCTCAACAATGAAAAACATCCAAAAATTAAAAAACAACAGTTTGAACAATGTAAAACAACAAAACATTCAAGAACAACCAAAACATTCATAAACACCAACAAATTCAACAACAACCTCAACAATGAAAAACACCATAAAATTCAACAACAAACTCAGCTTTGAAATAAACCAACAAATTCAACAACCTCAACATTAAAAAACACCAACAAATGCAACAACAACCTCCACATTGAAAATCTCCAACAAATTCAACAAAAACCTCAACAATGAAAAACACCAAAAAATTCATCGACAACCTCATCTTTCAAAAACACCAAAATATTCAACAACAACCTCAACAATGAAAAACACCAACAAATTCGACAACCACAATATTGAAGAACAACAACAAATTCAACGACAACCTCAACATTCAAAAACACCAACAAATTCAACAAAAACCTCAACAATGAAATACACCAAAAATTTCAACAACAACCTCAACTTTGAAAAACACCAACATATTTCAACAACCTCAACATTGAAAAACACCAACAATTTCAACTTCAACCTCAACTTTGAAAAATACAAAAAAGTTCAATAAAAGCCATTGATCACACCAATAAATTCAACAACCTCAACATTGAAAATCACCATCAAATTCAACAAAAACCTCAACAATGAAAAACACCAGAAAATTCAACCAGAACCTCAATTTCGAAAAACACCAACAGATTTAACAACCTCAACATTCAAATACACAAACAAATTCAACAACAACCTCAGCTTTGAAAAACACCAACAAATTCAACGGCAACCTCAACATTGAAAAACTCCAACAATGTCAATAACAACCTCAGCAATGAAAATCACCAACAAATTCAACTGCACCCTCAATTTTGAAAAATACAAAAAGATTCAAAAAAAATACATTGAATACACCAAAAAATTCAACAACAACCTCAACATTGAAAAACACCAAAATATTCAACAACAACCTCAACTTTGAAAAACACGATCCAATTCCAAAACCTCAACATTGAAAAGCACCTAAAAATTCAACTACAACCTCAATATTGTTAATTACCAACAATTTCAACAAAAACCTCAACAATGGAAACCACCAACAAATTCATCAAAAACCTCAACAATGAAAAATACCAACAAATTCAACTGCAACCTCAACATTCAAAAACACCAACAAATTCAACAAAAACCTCAACAATGGAAAACACCAACAAATTCATCAAAATCCTCAGCAATGAAAAACAGCAAAAAATACATCAACAACCTCAACATTCAAAAACACCAACAAATTCAACAACCTCAACATTGAAGAACTCCAAGAAATTCCACAACAACCTCAACAATGAAAAACACCAAAAAATTCAACAACAACCCCAACATTCAAAAACACCAACAAATTCAACAACAACCTCAATATTGAAAATCACCAACAAATTCAACAACAAACTCAACAATGAAAAATTTCCAAAAATTCAACAACAACAACCTCAACAATGAAAAACACCAAAAAATTCAACAACAACCTCAGCACTGAAAAACACCAACAAATTCAACAACAACCTCAATATTGAAAATCACCATCAAATTCAACAACAACCTCAACAATGAAACACATCCAAAAATTCAAAAACAACAACCTCAACAATGAAAAACACCAAAACATTCAACAACAACATCAACTTTGAAAAACACCAACAAATTCAACAACAACCTCAATATTGAAAATCATCATCAAATTCAACAACAACCTCAACAATGAAAAACATCCAAAAATTAAAAAACAACAGTTTGAACAATGTAAAACAACAAAACATTCAAGAACAACCAAAACATTCATAAACACCAACAAATTCAACAACAACCTCAACAATGAAAAACACCATAAAATTCAACAACAAACTCAGCTTTGAAATAAACCAACAAATTCAACAACCTCAACATTAAAAAACACCAACAAATGCAACAACAACCTCCACATTGAAAATCTCCAACAAATTCAACAAAAACCTCAACAATGAAAAACACCAAAAAATTCATCGACAACCTCATCTTTCAAAAACACCAAAATATTCAACAACAACCTCAACAATGAAAAACACCAACAAATTCAACAACCACAATATTGAAGAACAACAACAAATTCAACGACAACCTCAACATTCAAAAACACCAACAATTTCAACAAAAACCTCAACAATGAAATACACCAAAAATTTCAACAACAACCTCAACTTTGAAAATCACCAACATAATTCAACAACCTCAACATTGAAAAACACCAACAATTTCAACTTCAACCTCAACTTTGAAAAAGACAAAAAAGTTCAATAAAAGCCATTGATCACACCAATAAATTCAACAACCTCAACATTGAAAATCACCATCAAATTCAACAAAAACCTCAACAATGAAAAACACCAGAAAATTCAACCAGAACCTCAATTTTGAAAAACACCAACAGATTTAACAACCTCAACATTCAAATACACAAACAAATTCAACAACAACCTCAGCTTTGAAAAACACCAACAAATTCAACGGCAACCTCAACATTGAAAAACTCCAACAATTTCAATAACAACCTCAGCAATGAAAAACACCAACAAATTCAACTGCACCCTCAATTTTGTAAAATACAAAAAGATTCAAAAAAAATACATTGAATACACCAAAAAATTCAACAACAACCTCAACATTGAAAAACACCAAAATATTCAACAACAACCTCAACTTTGAAAAACACGATCCAATTCCAAAACCTCAAAATTGAAAAGCACCAAAAAATTCAACTACAACCTCAATATTGTTAATCACCAACAATTTCAACAAAAACCTCAACAATGGAAACCACCAACAAATTCATCAAAAACCTCAACAATGAAAAATACCAACAAATTCAACTGCAACCTCAACATTCAAAAACACCAACAAATTCAACAAAAACCTCAACAATGGAAAACACCAACAAATTCATCAAAATCCTCAACAATGAAAAACAGCAAAAAATACATCAACAACCTCAACATTCAAAAACACCAACAAATTCTACAACCTCAACATTGAAGAACTCCAAGAAATTCCACAACAACCTCAACAATGAAAAACACCAAAAAATTCAACAACAACCCCAACATTCAAAAACACCAACAAATTCAACAACAACCTCAATATTGAAAATCACCAACAAATTCAACAACAAACTCAACAATGAAAAATATCCAAAAATTCAACAACAACCTCAACAATGAAAAACACCAAAAAATTCAACAACAACCTCAGCACTGAAAAACACCAACAAATTCAACAACAACCTTAATATTGAAAATCACCATCAAATTCAACAACAACCTCAACAATGAAACACATCCAAAAATTCAAAAACAACAACCTCAACAATGAAAAACACCAAAAAATTCAACAACAACATCAACTTTGAAAAAAACCAACAAATTCAACAACAACCTCAATATTGAAAATCACCATCAAATTCAACAACAACCTCAACAATGAAAAACATCCAAAAATTAAAAAACAACAGTTTGAACAATGTAAAACAGCAAAACATTCAACAACAACCAAAACATTCATAAACACCAACAAATTCAACAACAACCTCAACAATGAAAAACACCATAAAATTCAACAACAAACTCAGCTTTGAAAAAAACCAACAAATTCAACAACCTCAACATTAAAAAACACCAACAAATGCAACAACAACCTCCACATTGAAAATCTCCAACAAATTCAACAAAAACCTCAACAATGAAAAACACCAAAAAATTCATCGACAACCTCATCTTTCAAAAACACCAAAATATTCAACAACAACCTCAACAATGAAAAACACCAACAAATTCAACAACCACAATATTGAAGAACAACAACAAATTCAACGACAACCTCAACATTCAAAAACACCAACAATTTCAACAAAAACCTCAACAATGAAATACACCAAAAATTTCAACAACAACCTCAACTTTGAAAAACACCAACATAATTCAACAACCTCAACATTGAAAAACACCAACAATTTCAACTTCAACCTCAACTTTGAAAAAGACAAAAAAGTTCAATAAAAGCCATTGATCACACCAATAAATTCAACAACCTCAACATTGAAAATCACCATCAAATTCAACAAAAACCTCAACAATGAAAAACACCAGAAAATTCAACCAGAACCTCAATTTTGAAAAACACCAACAGATTTAACAACCTCAACATTCAAATACACAAACAAATTCAACAACAACCTCAGCTTTGAAAAACACCAACAAATTCAACGGCAACCTCAACATTGAAAAACTCCAACAATTTCAATAACAACCTCAGCAATGAAAAACACCAACAAATTCAACTGCACCCTCAATTTTGTAAAATACAAAAAGATTCAAAAAAAATACATTGAATACACCAAAAAATTCAACAACAACCTCAACATTGAAAAACACCAAAATATTCAACAACAACCTCAACTTTGAAAAACACGATCCAATTCCAAAACCTCAAAATTGAAAAGCACCAAAAAATTCAACTACAACCTCAATATTGTTAATCACCAACAATTTCAACAAAAACCTCAACAATGGAAACCACCAACAAATTCATCAAAAACCTCAACAATGAAAAATACCAACAAATTCAACTGCAACCTCAACATTCAAAAACACCAACAAATTCAACAAAAACCTCAACAATGGAAAACACCAACAAATTCATCAAAATCCTCAACAATGAAAAACAGCAAAAAATACATCAACAACCTCAACATTCAAAAACACCAACAAATTCTACAACCTCAACATTGAAGAACTCCAAGAAATTCCACAACAACCTCAACAATGAAAAACACCAAAAAATTCAACAACAACCCCAACATTCAAAAACACCAACAAATTCAACAACAACCTCAATATTGAAAATCACCAACAAATTCAACAACAAACTCAACAATGAAAAATATCCAAAAATTCAACAACAACCTCAACAATGAAAAACACCAAAAAATTCAACAACAACCTCAGCACTGAAAAACACCAACAAATTCAACAACAACCTTAATATTGAAAATCACCATCAAATTCAACAACAACCTCAACAATGAAACACATCCAAAAATTCAAAAACAACAACCTCAACAATGAAAAACACCAAAAAATTCAACAACAACATCAACTTTGAAAAAAACCAACAAATTCAACAACAACCTCAATATTGAAAATCACCATCAAATTCAACAACAACCTCAACAATGAAAAACATCCAAAAATTAAAAAACAACAGTTTGAACAATGTAAAACAGCAAAACATTCAACAACAACCAAAACATTCATAAACACCAACAAATTCAACAACAACCTCAACAATGAAAAACACCATAAAATTCAACAACAAACTCAGCTTTGAAAAAAACCAACAAATTCAACAACCTCAACATTAAAAAACACCAACAAATGCAACAACAACCTCCACATTGAAAATCTCCAACAAATTCAACAAAAACCTCAACAATGAAAAACACCAAAAAATTCATCGACAACCTCATCTTTCAAAAACACCAAAATATTCAACAACAACCTCAACAATGAAAAACACCAACAAATTCAACAACCACAATATTGAAGAACAACAACAAATTCAACGACAACCTCAACATTCAAAAACACCAACAATTTCAACAAAAACCTCAACAATGAAATACACCAAAAATTTCAACAACAACCTCAACTTTGAAAATCACCAACATAATTCAACAACCTCAACATTGAAAAACACCAACAATTTCAACTTCAACCTCAACTTTGAAAAAGACAAAAAAGTTCAATAAAAGCCATTGATCACACCAATAAATTCAACAACCTCAACATTGAAAATCACCATCAAATTCAACAAAAACCTCAACAATGAAAAACACCAGAAAATTCAACCAGAACCTCAATTTCGAAAAACACCAACAGATTTAACAACCTCAACATTCAAATACACAAACAAATTCAACAACAACCTCAGCTTTGAAAAACACCAACAAATTCAACGGCAACCTCAACATTGAAAAACTCCAACAATTTCAATAACAACCTCAGCAATGAAAAACACCAACAAATTCAACTGCACCCTCAATTTTGTAAAATACAAAAAGATTCAAAAAAAATACATTGAATACACCAAAAAATTCAACAACAACCTCAACATTGAAAAACACCAAAATATTCAACAACAACCTCAACTTTGAAAAACACGATCCAATTCCAAAACCTCAAAATTGAAAAGCACCAAAAAATTCAACTACAACCTCAATATTGTTAATCACCAACAATTTCAACAAAAACCTCAACAATGGAAACCACCAACAAATTCATCAAAAACCTCAACAATGAAAAATACCAACAAATTCAACTGCAACCTCAACATTCAAAAACACCAACAAATTCAACAAAAACCTCAACAATGGAAAACACCAACAAATTCATCAAAATCCTCAACAATGAAAAACAGCAAAAAATACATCAACAACCTCAACATTCAAAAACACCAACAAATTCTACAACCTCAACATTGAAGAACTCCAAGAAATTCCACAACAACCTCAACAATGAAAAACACCAAAAAATTCAACAACAACCCCAACATTCAAAAACACCAACAAATTCAACAACAACCTCAATATTGAAAATCACCAACAAATTCAACAACAAACTCAACAATGAAAAATATCCAAAAATTCAACAACAACCTCAACAATGAAAAACACCAAAAAATTCAACAACAACCTCAGCACTGAAAAACACCAACAAATTCAACAACAACCTTAATATTGAAAATCACCATCAAATTCAACAACAACCTCAACAATGAAACACATCCAAAAATTCAAAAACAACAACCTCAACAATGAAAAACACCAAAAAATTCAACAACAACATCAACTTTGAAAAAAACCAACAAATTCAACAACAACCTCAATATTGAAAATCACCATCAAATTCAACAACAACCTCAACAATGAAAAACATCCAAAAATTAAAAAACAACAGTTTGAACAATGTAAAACAGCAAAACATTCAACAACAACCAAAACATTCATAAACACCAACAAATTCAACAACAACCTCAACAATGAAAAACACCATAAAATTCAACAACAAACTCAGCTTTGAAAAAAACCAACAAATTCAACAACCTCAACATTAAAAAACACCAACAAATGCAACAACAACCTCCACATTGAAAATCTCCAACAAATTCAACAAAAACCTCAACAATGAAAAACACCAAAAAATTCATCGACAACCTCATCTTTCAAAAACACCAAAATATTCAACAACAACCTCAACAATGAAAAACACCAACAAATTCAACAACCACAATATTGAAGAACAACAACAAATTCAACGACAACCTCAACATTCAAAAACACCAACAATTTCAACAAAAACCTCAACAATGAAATACACCAAAAATTTCAACAACAACCTCAACTTTGAAAATCACCAACATAATTCAACAACCTCAACATTGAAAAACACCAACAATTTCAACTTCAACCTCAACTTTGAAAAAGACAAAAAAGTTCAATAAAAGCCATTGATCACACCAATAAATTCAACAACCTCAACATTGAAAATCACCATCAAATTCAACAAAAACCTCAACAATGAAAAACACCAGAAAATTCAACCAGAACCTCAATTTCGAAAAACACCAACAGATTTAACAACCTCAACATTCAAATACACAAACAAATTCAACAACAACCTCAGCTTTGAAAAACACCAACAAATTCAACGGCAACCTCAACATTGAAAAACTCCAACAATTTCAATAACAACCTCAGCAATGAAAAACACCAACAAATTCAACTGCACCCTCAATTTTGTAAAATACAAAAAGATTCAAAAAAAATACATTGAATACACCAAAAAATTCAACAACAACCTCAACATTGAAAAACACCAAAATATTCAACAACAACCTCAACTTTGAAAAACACGATCCAATTCCAAAACCTCAAAATTGAAAAGCACCAAAAAATTCAACTACAACCTCAATATTGTTAATCACCAACAATTTCAACAAAAACCTCAACAATGGAAACCACCAACAAATTCATCAAAAACCTCAACAATGAAAAATACCAACAAATTCAACTGCAACCTCAACATTCAAAAACACCAACAAATTCAACAAAAACCTCAACAATGGAAAACACCAACAAATTCATCAAAATCCTCAACAATGAAAAACAGCAAAAAATACATCAACAACCTCAACATTCAAAAACACCAACAAATTCTACAACCTCAACATTGAAGAACTCCAAGAAATTCCACAACAACCTCAACAATGAAAAACACCAAAAAATTCAACAACAACCCCAACATTCAAAAACACCAACAAATTCAACAACAACCTCAATATTGAAAATCACCAACAAATTCAACAACAAACTCAACAATGAAAAATATCCAAAAATTCAACAACAACCTCAACAATGAAAAACACCAAAAAATTCAACAACAACCTCAGCACTGAAAAACACCAACAAATTCAACAACAACCTTAATATTGAAAATCACCATCAAATTCAACAACAACCTCAACAATGAAACACATCCAAAAATTCAAAAACAACAACCTCAACAATGAAAAACACCAAAAAATTCAACAACAACATCAACTTTGAAAAAAACCAACAAATTCAACAACAACCTCAATATTGAAAATCACCATCAAATTCAACAACAACCTCAACAATGAAAAACATCCAAAAATTAAAAAACAACAGTTTGAACAATGTAAAACAGCAAAACATTCAACAACAACCAAAACATTCATAAACACCAACAAATTCAACAACAACCTCAACAATGAAAAACACCATAAAATTCAACAACAAACTCAGCTTTGAAAAAAACCAACAAATTCAACAACCTCAACATTAAAAAACACCAACAAATGCAACAACAACCTCCACATTGAAAATCTCCAACAAATTCAACAAAAACCTCAACAATGAAAAACACCAAAAAATTCATCGACAACCTCATCTTTCAAAAACACCAAAATATTCAACAACAACCTCAACAATGAAAAACACCAACAAATTCAACAACCACAATATTGAAGAACAACAACAAATTCAACGACAACCTCAACATTCAAAAACACCAACAATTTCAACAAAAACCTCAACAATGAAATACACCAAAAATTTCAACAACAACCTCAACTTTGAAAAACACCAACATAATTCAACAACCTCAACATTGAAAAACACCAACAATTTCAACTTCAACCTCAACTTTGAAAAAGACAAAAAAGTTCAATAAAAGCCATTGATCACACCAATAAATTCAACAACCTCAACATTGAAAATCACCATCAAATTCAACAAAAACCTCAACAATGAAAAACACCAGAAAATTCAACCAGAACCTCAATTTTGAAAAACACCAACAGATTTAACAACCTCAACATTCAAATACACAAACAAATTCAACAACAACCTCAGCTTTGAAAAACACCAACAAATTCAACGGCAACCTCAACATTGAAAAACTCCAACAATTTCAATAACAACCTCAGCAATGAAAAACACCAACAAATTCAACTGCACCCTCAATTTTGTAAAATACAAAAAGATTCAAAAAAAATACATTGAATACACCAAAAAATTCAACAACAACCTCAACATTGAAAAACACCAAAATATTCAACAACAACCTCAACTTTGAAAAACACGATCCAATTCCAAAACCTCAAAATTGAAAAGCACCAAAAAATTCAACTACAACCTCAATATTGTTAATCACCAACAATTTCAACAAAAACCTCAACAATGGAAACCACCAACAAATTCATCAAAAACCTCAACAATGAAAAATACCAACAAATTCAACTGCAACCTCAACATTCAAAAACACCAACAAATTCAACAAAAACCTCAACAATGGAAAACACCAACAAATTCATCAAAATCCTCAACAATGAAAAACAGCAAAAAATACATCAACAACCTCAACATTCAAAAACACCAACAAATTCTACAACCTCAACATTGAAGAACTCCAAGAAATTCCACAACAACCTCAACAATGAAAAACACCAAAAAATTCAACAACAACCCCAACATTCAAAAACACCAACAAATTCAACAACAACCTCAATATTGAAAATCACCAACAAATTCAACAACAAACTCAACAATGAAAAATATCCAAAAATTCAACAACAACCTCAACAATGAAAAACACCAAAAAATTCAACAACAACCTCAGCACTGAAAAACACCAACAAATTCAACAACAACCTTAATATTGAAAATCACCATCAAATTCAACAACAACCTCAACAATGAAACACATCCAAAAATTCAAAAACAACAACCTCAACAATGAAAAACACCAAAAAATTCAACAACAACATCAACTTTGAAAAAAACCAACAAATTCAACAACAACCTCAATATTGAAAATCACCATCAAATTCAACAACAACCTCAACAATGAAAAACATCCAAAAATTAAAAAACAACAGTTTGAACAATGTAAAACAGCAAAACATTCAACAACAACCAAAACATTCATAAACACCAACAAATTCAACAACAACCTCAACAATGAAAAACACCATAAAATTCAACAACAAACTCAGCTTTGAAAAAAACCAACAAATTCAACAACCTCAACATTAAAAAACACCAACAAATGCAACAACAACCTCCACATTGAAAATCTCCAACAAATTCAACAAAAACCTCAACAATGAAAAACACCAAAAAATTCATCGACAACCTCATCTTTCAAAAACACCAAAATATTCAACAACAACCTCAACAATGAAAAACACCAACAAATTCAACAACCACAATATTGAAGAACAACAACAAATTCAACGACAACCTCAACATTCAAAAACACCAACAATTTCAACAAAAACCTCAACAATGAAATACACCAAAAATTTCAACAACAACCTCAACTTTGAAAATCACCAACATAATTCAACAACCTCAACATTGAAAAACACCAACAATTTCAACTTCAACCTCAACTTTGAAAAAGACAAAAAAGTTCAATAAAAGCCATTGATCACACCAATAAATTCAACAACCTCAACATTGAAAATCACCATCAAATTCAACAAAAACCTCAACAATGAAAAACACCAGAAAATTCAACCAGAACCTCAATTTCGAAAAACACCAACAGATTTAACAACCTCAACATTCAAATACACAAACAAATTCAACAACAACCTCAGCTTTGAAAAACACCAACAAATTCAACGGCAACCTCACCATTGAAAAACTCCAACAATTTCAATAACAACCTCAGCAATGAAAAACACCAACAAATTCAACTGCACCCTCAATTTTGAAAAATACAAAAAGATTCAAAAAAAATACATTGAATACACCAAAAAATTCAACAACAACCTCAACATTGAAAAACACCAAAATATTCAACAACAACCTCAACTTTGAAAAACACGATCCAATTCCAAAACCTCAACATTGAAAAGCACCAAAAAATTCAAATACAACCTCAATATTGTTAATCACCAACAATTTCAACAAAAACCTCAACAATGGAAACCACCAACAAATTCATCAAAAACCTCAACAATGAAAAATACCAACAAATTCAACTGCAACCTCAACATTCAAAAACACCAACAAATTCAACAAAAACCTCAACAATGGAAAACACCAACAAATTCTTCAAAATCCTCAACAATGAAAAACAGCAAAAAATACATCAACAACCTCAACATTCAAAAACACCAACAAATTCAACAACCTCAACATTGAAGAACTCCAAGAAATTCCACAACAACCTCAACAATGAAAAACAACAAAAAAATTCAACAACCCAAACATTGAAAAACACCAGCAAATTCAACAACAACCTCAATATTGAAAATCACCAACAAATTCAACAACAAACTCAACAATGAAAAATATCCAAAAATTCAACAACAACCTCAACAATGAAAAACACCAAAAAATTCAACAACAACCTCAGCACTGAAAAACACCAACAAATTCAACAACAACCTCAATATTGAAAATCACCATCAAATTCAACAACAACCTCAACAATGAAACACATCCAAAAATTCAAAAACAACAACCTCAACAATGAAAAACACCAAAAAATTCAACAACAACATCAACATTGAAAAACACCAACAAATTCAACAACAACCTCAATATTGAAAATCACCATCAAATTCAACAACAACCTCAACAATGAAAAACATCCAAAAATTCAAAAACAACAGTTTGAACAATGTAAAACAACAAAACATTCAACAACAACCAAAACATTCATAAACACCAACAAATTCAACAACAACCTCAACAATGAAAAACACCATAAAATTCAACAACAAACTCATCTTTGAAAAAAACCAACAAATTCAACAACCTCAACATTAAAAAACACCAACAAATGCAACAACAACCTCCACATTGAATATCTCCAACAAATTCAACAAAAACCTCAACAATGAAAAACACCAAAAAATTCATCGACAACCTCATCTTTCAAAAACACCAAAATATTCAACAACAACCTCAACAATGAAAAACACCAACAAATTCAACAACCACAATATTGAAGAACAACAACAAATTCAACGACAACCTCAACATTCAAAAACACCAACAATTTCAACAAAAACCTCAACAATGAAATACACCAAAAATTTCAACAACAACCTCAACTTTGAAAAACACCAACATAATTCAACAACCTCAACATTGAAAAACACCAACAATTTCAACTTCAACCTCAACTTTGAAAAAGACAAAAAAGTTCAATAAAAGCCATTGATCACACCAATAAATTCAACAACCTCAACATTGAAAATCACCATCAAATTCAACAAAAACCTCAACAATGAAAAACACCAGAAAATTCAACCAGAACCTCAATTTTGAAAAACACCAACAGATTTAACAACCTCAACATTCAAATACACAAACAAATTCAACAACAACCTCAGCTTTGAAAAACACCAACAAATTCAACGGCAACCTCAACATTGAAAAACTCCAACAATTTCAATAACAACCTCAGCAATGAAAAACACCAACAAATTCAACTGCACCCTCAATTTTGTAAAATACAAAAAGATTCAAAAAAAATACATTGAATACACCAAAAAATTCAAAAACAACCTCAACATTGAAAAACACCAAAATATTCAACAACAACCTCAACTTTGAAAAACACGATCCAATTCCAAAACCTCAACATTGAAAAGCACCAAAAAATTCAACTACAACCTCAATATTGTTAATCACCAACAATTTCAACAAAAACCTCAACAATGGAAACCACCAACAAATTCATCAAAAACCTCAACAATGAAAAATACCAACAAATTCAACTGCAACCTCAACATTCAAAAACACCAACAAATTCAACAAAAACCTCAACAATGGAAAACACCAACAAATTCATCAAAATCCTCAACAATGAAAAACAGCAAAAAATACATCAACAACCTCAACATTCAAAAACACCAACAAATTCTACAACCTCAACATTGAAGAACTCCAAGAAATTCCACAACAACCTCAACAATGAAAAACACCAAAAAATTCAACAACAACCCCAACATTCAAAAACACCAACAAATTCAACAACAACCTCAATATTGAAAATCACCAACAAATTCAACAACAAACTCAACAATGAAAAATATCCAAAAATTCAACAACAACCTCAACAATGAAAAACACCAAAAAATTCAACAACAACCTCAGCACTGAAAAACACCAACAAATTCAACAACAACCTTAATATTGAAAATCACCATCAAATTCAACAACAACCTCAACAATGAAACACATCCAAAAATTCAAAAACAACAACCTCAACAATGAAAAACACCAAAAAATTCAACAACAACATCAACTTTGAAAAAAACCAACAAATTCAACAACAACCTCAATATTGAAAATCACCATCAAATTCAACAACAACCTCAACAATGAAAAACATCCAAAAATTAAAAAACAACAGTTTGAACAATGTAAAACAGCAAAACATTCAACAACAACCAAAACATTCATAAACACCAACAAATTCAACAACAACCTCAACAATGAAAAACACCATAAAATTCAACAACAAACTCAGCTTTGAAAAAAACCAACAAATTCAACAACCTCAACATTAAAAAACACCAACAAATGCAACAACAACCTCCACATTGAAAATCTCCAACAAATTCAACAAAAACCTCAACAATGAAAAACACCAAAAAATTCATCGACAACCTCATCTTTCAAAAACACCAAAATATTCAACAACAACCTCAACAATGAAAAACACCAACAAATTCAACAACCACAATATTGAAGAACAACAACAAATTCAACGACAACCTCAACATTCAAAAACACCAACAATTTCAACAAAAACCTCAACAATGAAATACACCAAAAATTTCAACAACAACCTCAACTTTGAAAATCACCAACATAATTCAACAACCTCAACATTGAAAAACACCAACAATTTCAACTTCAACCTCAACTTTGAAAAAGACAAAAAAGTTCAATAAAAGCCATTGATCACACCAATAAATTCAACAACCTCAACATTGAAAATCACCATCAAATTCAACAAAAACCTCAACAATGAAAAACACCAGAAAATTCAACCAGAACCTCAATTTCGAAAAACACCAACAGATTTAACAACCTCAACATTCAAATACACAAACAAATTCAACAACAACCTCAGCTTTGAAAAACACCAACAAATTCAACGGCAACCTCACCATTGAAAAACTCCAACAATTTCAATAACAACCTCAGCAATGAAAAACACCAACAAATTCAACTGCACCCTCAATTTTGAAAAATACAAAAAGATTCAAAAAAAATACATTGAATACACCAAAAAATTCAACAACAACCTCAACATTGAAAAACACCAAAATATTCAACAACAACCTCAACTTTGAAAAACACGATCCAATTCCAAAACCTCAACATTGAAAAGCACCAAAAAATTCAAATACAACCTCAATATTGTTAATCACCAACAATTTCAACAAAAACCTCAACAATGGAAACCACCAACAAATTCATCAAAAACCTCAACAATGAAAAATACCAACAAATTCAACTGCAACCTCAACATTCAAAAACACCAACAAATTCAACAAAAACCTCAACAATGGAAAACACCAACAAATTCTTCAAAATCCTCAACAATGAAAAACAGCAAAAAATACATCAACAACCTCAACATTCAAAAACACCAACAAATTCAACAACCTCAACATTGAAGAACTCCAAGAAATTCCACAACAACCTCAACAATGAAAAACAACAAAAAAATTCAACAACCCCAACATTGAAAAACACCAGCAAATTCAACAACAACCTCAATATTGAAAATCACCAACAAATTCAACAACAAACTCAACAATGAAAAATATCCAAAAATTCAACAACAACCTCAACAATGAAAAACACCAAAAAATTCAACAACAACCTCAGCACTGAAAAACACCAACAAATTCAACAACAACCTCAATATTGAAAATCACCATCAAATTCAACAACAACCTCAACAATGAAACACATCCAAAAATTCAAAAACAACAACCTCAACAATGAAAAACACCAAAAAATTCAACAACAACATCAACATTGAAAAACACCAACAAATTCAACAACAACCTCAATATTGAAAATCACCATCAAATTCAACAACAACCTCAACAATGAAAAACATCCAAAAATTCAAAAACAACAGTTTGAACAATGTAAAACAACAAAACATTCAACAACAACCAAAACATTCATAAACACCAACAAATTCAACAACAACCTCAACAATGAAAAACACCATAAAATTCAACAACAAACTCAGCTTTGAAAAAAACCAACAAATTCAACAACCTCAACATTAAAAAACACCAACAAATGCAACAACAACCTCCACATTGAATATCTCCAACAAATTCAACAAAAACCTCAACAATGAAAAACACCAAAAAATTCATCGACAACCTCATCTTTCAAAAACACCAAAATATTCAACAACAACCTCAACAATGAAAAACACCAACAAATTCAACAACCACAATATTGAAGAACAACAACAAATTCAACGACAACCTCAACATTCAAAAACACCAACAATTTCAACAAAAACCTCAACAATGAAATACACCAAAAATTTCAACAACAACCTCAACTTTGAAAAACACCAACATAATTCAACAACCTCAACATTGAAAAACACCAACAATTTCAACTTCAACCTCAACTTTGAAAAAGACAAAAAAGTTCAATAAAAGCCATTGATCACACCAATAAATTCAACAACCTCAACATTGAAAATCACCATCAAATTCAACAAAAACCTCAACAATGAAAAACACCAGAAAATTCAACCAGAACCTCAATTTTGAAAAACACCAACAGATTTAACAACCTCAACATTCAAATACACAAACAAATTCAACAACAACCTCAGCTTTGAAAAACACCAACAAATTCAACGGCAACCTCAACATTGAAAAACTCCAACAATTTCAATAACAACCTCAGCAATGAAAAACACCAACAAATTCAACTGCACCCTCAATTTTGTAAAATACAAAAAGATTCAAAAAAAATACATTGAATACACCAAAAAATTCAAAAACAACCTCAACATTGAAAAACACCAAAATATTCAACAACAACCTCAACTTTGAAAAACACGATCCAATTCCAAAACCTCAACATTGAAAAGCACCAAAAAATTCAACTACAACCTCAATATTGTTAATTACCAACAATTTCAACAAAAACCTCAACAATGGAAACCACCAACAAATTCATCAAAAACCTCAACAATGAAAAATACCAACAAATTCAACTGCAACCTCAACATTCAAAAACACCAACAAATTCAACGAAAACCTCAACAATGGAAAACACCAACAAATTCATCAAAATCCTCAACAATGAAAAACAGCAAAAAATACATCAACAACCTCAACATTCAAAAACACCAACAAATTCAACAACAACCTCAATATTGAAAATCACCAACAAATTCAACAACAAACTCAACAATGAAAAATATCCAAAAATTCAACAACAACCTCAACAATGAAAAACACCAAAAAATTCAACAACAACCTCAGCACTGAAAAACACCAACAAATTCAACAACAACCTCAATATTGAAAATCACCATCAAATTCAACAACAACCTCAACAATGAAACACATCCAAAAATTCAAAAACAACAACCTCAACAATGAAAAACACCAAAAAATTCAACAACAACATCAACTTTGAAAAACACCAACAAATTCAACAACAACCTCAATATTGAAAATCACCATCAAATTCAACAACAACCTCAACAATGAAAAACATCCAAAAATTAAAAAACAACAGTTTGAACAACGTAAAACAGCAAAACATTCAACAACAACCAAAACATTCATAAACACCAACAAATTCAACAACAACCTCAACAATGAAAAACACCATAAAATTCAACAACAAACTCAGCTTTGAAAAAAACCAACAAATTCAACAACCTCAACATTAAAAAACACCAACAAATGCAACAACAACCTCCACATTGAAAATCTCCAACAAATTCAACAAAAACCTCAACAATGAAAAACACCAAAAAATTCATCGACAACCTCATCTTTCAAAAACACCAAAATATTCAACAACAACCTCAGCTTTGAAAAACACCAACAATTTCAACAACCTCAACATTGAAAAACACATCAAATTCAACAACAACCTCAACTTTTAAAAATTCAAAAATGTTCAACAAAATAAAAATTGATAACACCAACAAATTCAACAACAACCTCAACAATGAATAACATCAAAAAATTCAACAACAACAACAACCTCAACAACGAAAAAAAAAAGAAAAGCTCAATAACAACCTCAACATTCAAAAACACCAAGATATTCAACCTCAACAATGAAAGACACCAAAAAATTCAACAACAACCTCAACATTCAAAAACACCAACAAATTCAACCAAAACCTTAACAATGAAAAACATCAATAAATTCAACATAAAACATCACCTTTGAAAAACAACATTAATTTCAACAACCTCAACATTGAAAAACACTAACAAATTCAACAACAACTTCAAAATTGAAAAATCACCAAACAATTCAACAATAACCTCAACATTGAAAAACACCCAAATATTCAACAACAACCTCAACTTTGAAAAACAACAAATTCAAAAACCTCTACATTGAAAAACACCAACAAATGCAACTACACCTTCCAGATTGTTAATCTCCAACAAATTCAACTACAACCTCAACATTCAAAAACACCAGCAAATACAACAAAAACCTCAACAACGGAAAACACCAACAAATTCATCAAAAATCTCCACAATGAAAAACACCAAAAAATTCAGCAACAACCTCATCATTCAAAAACAGCAAAATATTCAACAGCAACCTCAACAATGAAAAACACCAACAAATTCAACAACCACAATATTGAAGAACAACAACAAATTCAACGACAACCTCAACATTCAAAAATACCAACAAATTCAACAAAAACCTCAACAATGAAATACACCAAAAAATTCAACAACAACCTCAACTTTGAAAAACACCAACAAATTCAACAACCTCAACATTGAAAAACACCAACAATTTCAATTTCAACCACAACTTTGAAAAATACAAAAAAGTTCAATAAAAGCCATTGATCACACCAATAAATTCAACAACCTAAACATTGAAAATCACCAACAAATTCAACAACAACCTCAACAATGAAAAACACCAACAAATTCAACAATAACCTCAACAATGAAAAACACCAAAAAATTCAACAACAACCTCAACAACGAAACACACCCAAAAAACCAATAACAACCTCAACATTGAAAAATTCCAACAATTTCAACAAATACCGCAACAATGAAAAACACGAAAAAATTCGACAACAAACTCAACATTGAAAATTACCATCAAATTCAACAAAAACCTCAACAATGAAAAACACCAAAAAATTCAACAACAACCTCAACTTTGAAAAACAACAACAGATTTAACAAACTCAACATTCAAAAACACCAACAAATTTAACAACAACCTCAGCTTTGAAAAACACCAACAAATTCAACAACCTCAACATTGAAAAACACCATCAAATTCAACAACAACCTCAACTTTTAAAAATAGAAAAAGGTTCAACAAAATAAAAATTGATAACACCAACAAACTGAACAACGACCTCAATATTGCAAATGACAAACAAATTCAACAACGACATCAACAATGAATAACATCAAAAAATTCAACAACAACAACCTCAACAATGAAAAAAAAGAAAAACTCAATAACAACCTCAACATTCAAAAACACCAAGATATTCAACCTCAACAATGAAAAACACCAAAAAATTCAACAACAACCTCAACATTCAAAAACACCAAAAAATAAAAACAACAACCTCAACGTTCAAAAACCCCAACAAATTAAAGTAAAACCTCAACAATGCAAAACATCAAAAGAAAAACAACAAGCTCAACATTGAAAAACTGCAACAAATTCAACAACCTCAACACTGAAAAACACCAAAACATTCAACAACAACCTCAACATTCAAAAACACCAACAAATTCAACAAAAACCTCATCAATGAAAAGCACCAAAAAATTCAACAACAACTTCAAAATTGTAAATCACCAACCAATTCAACAACAACCTCAACATTGAAAAACACCAAAATATTCAACAACAACCTCAACTTTGAAAAACAACAACAAATTCAAAAACCTCTACATTGAAAAACACCAACAAATTCAACTACCACTTCAAGATTGTTAATCACCAACAAATTCAACTACAACCTCAACATGCAAAAACACCAACAAATTAAACAAAAACCTCAGCAATGGAAAACACCAACAAATTCATCAAAAATCTCAACAATGAAAAACACCAAAAAATTCATCAACAACCTCATCATTCAAAAACACCAAAATATTCAACAACAACCTCAACAATTAAAAACACCAACAAATTCAACAACCAGAACATTGAAGAACAACAACAAATTCAACGACGACCTCAATATTCAAAAACACCAACAAATTCAACAAAAACCTCAACAATGAAATACACCAAAGCATTCAACAACAACCTCAACTTTGAAAAACACCAACAAATTCAACAACCTCAACATTGAAAAACACCAACAATTTCAACTTCAACATCAACTTTGAAAAATACAAAAAAGTTCAATAAAAGCCATTGATCACACCAATAAATTCAACAACCTCAACATTGAAAATCACCAACAAATTTAACAACAACCTCAACAATGAAAAACACCAAAAAAATCAATAACAACCTCAACAATGAAAAACACCAAAAAATTCAACAACAACCTCAACAACGAAACACACCCAAAAAATCAATAACAAACTCAACATTGAAAAACTCCAACAATTTCAACAAATACTGCAACAATGAAAAACATCAAAAAGTTCGACAACAAACTCAACATTGAAAATCACCATCCAATTCAACAAAAACCTCAACAATGAAAAACACCAAAAAATTCAACAACAACCTCAACTTTGAAAAACACCAACAGATTTAACAACCTCAACATTCAAAACCACCAACAAATTTAACAACAACCTCAGCTTTGAAAAACACCAACAAATTCAACAACCTGTACATTGAAAAACACCATCAAATTCAACAACAACCTCAACTATTAAAAATACAAAAAGGTTCAACAAAATAAAATTGATAACACCAACAAATTCAACAACGACCTCAATATTGCAAATGACCAACAAAATCAACAACAACCTCAACAATGAATAACATCCATAAATTCAACAGCAACAACAACAACAATGAAAAAAAAACAAAAACTCAATAACAACCTCAACATTCAAATACATCAAGATATTCAACAACAACCTTAACAATGAAAAACACCAACAAATTCAACAACAACCTCAATATTGAAAAATACCAAAAAATAAAAACAACAACCTCAACATTCAAAAACCCCAACAAATTCAAACAAAACCTCAACAATGAAAAACATCAAAAAATTCAACAACAACCTCACCTTTGAAAAACACCAATAAATTCAACAACCTCAACATTGAAAAACACTAACAAATTCAACAACAACCTCAACATTGAAAATCTGCAACAAATTCAACAACAACCTCAACACTGAAAAACACCAAAAAATTCAACAACAACCTCAACATTCAAAAACACCAACAAATTCAACAAAAACCTCAACAATGAAAAACACCAAAAAATTCAACTACATCCTCAACTTTGAAAAACGCCAATAAATTCAACAACCTCAACATTGAAGAACTCCAAGAAATTCAACAACAACCTCAACAATGAAAAACACTAAAAATTCAACAAAAACACCAGCATTGAAAAACACCAACAAATTCAACATCAACCTCAATATTGAAAATCACCAACAAATTCAACGACAACCTCGACAATGAAAAACAACCAAAAATTCATCAACAACAACCCCACTATTGAAAATCACCGTCAAATTCAACAACAACCTCAACAATGAAAAACATCCAAAAATTCAAAAACAACAACCTCAACAATGAAATACACCAAAACATTCAACAACAACCTCAACCTTCAAAAACACCAGCAAATTCAACAACAACCTCAACAATCAAATACACCATAAAATTCAACAACAAACTCATCTTTGAAACAAACCAACAAATTCAACATCCTCAACATTAAAAAACAAAAACAAATTCAACAACAACCTCAACATTGAAAATCTGCAACAAATTCAACATAAACCTCAACAATGAAAAACAACGAAAAAAAACACAACAGCCTCAACATTCAAAAACACCAGCAAATTCAACAAAAACCTCAACCATGAAAAACACCATAAAATTCAACAACAACCTCTACTTTGAAAACCCCCAACAAATTCAACAACGTCAACATTGAATAACACCAACATATTCAAGAAGAACCTCAACATTGGAAAACTCCAACAAATTCAACGACAACCTCAACAATGAAAAACACCAAAAAATTCTACAACAACCTCAGCAATCAAAAACACCAACAAATTCAACAACAACATCAGCAATGAAAATCATCAAAAAATTCAACAACAACCTCAACAATGAAAAACACCAAAAACTTCAACAACCAGCTCAACAATGAAACACATCAAAAAAATCAATAACAACCTCACCATTGAATAACTCCAACAATTTCAACAAATACCGCAACAATGGAAAACACCAAAAAGTTCGACAACATCTCAACATTGAAAATCACCATCAAATTCAACAAAAACCTCAACAATGAAAACACCAAAAAATTCAACAACAACCTCAACGTTGAAAAACACCAACAGATTTAACAACCTCAACATTCAAAAACACCAACAAATTTAACAACAACCTCAGCTTTGAAAAACACCAACAAATTCAACAACCTCAACATTGAAAAACACCATCAAATTCAACAACAACCTCAACTATTAAAAATACAAAAAGGTTCAACAAAATAAAATTGATAACGCCAACAAATTCAACAACGCCCTCAATATTGCAAATGACCAACAAATTCAACAACAACCTCAACAATGAATAACATCAATAACTTCCACAACAACAACCACAACAATGAAAAAAAAACAAAAACTCAATAACAATCTCAACATTCAAAAAGATCAAGATATTCAACAACAACCTTAACAATGAAAAACACCAACAAATTCAACAACAACCTCAATATTGAAAAATACCATAAAATAAAAACAACAACCTCAACATTCAAAAACCCCAACAAATTCAAACAAAACCTTAACAATGAAAAACATCAAAAAATTCAACGACAACCTCACCTTTGAAAAACACCAATAAATTCAACAACCTCAACATTGAAAAACACTAACAAATTCAACAACAACCTCAACATTGAAAATCTGCAACAAATTCAACAACAACCTCAACACTGAAAAACACCAAAAAATTCAACAACAACCTCAACATTCAAAAACACCAACAAATTCAACAAAAACCTCAACAATGAAAAACACCAAAAAATTCAACAACATCCTCAACTTTGAAAAACACCAACAAATTCAACAACCTCAACATTGAAGATCTCCAAGAAATTCAACAACAACCTCAACAATGAAAAACATTAAAAATTCAACAACAACTCCAACGTTGAAAAACACCAACAAATTCAACAACAACATCAATATTGAAAATCACCAACAAAATCAGTAACAACCTCAACAATGAAAAACACCAAAACATTCAACAACAACCTCAACCATCAAAAACACCAACAAATTCAACAACAACCTCAACAATCAAAAACACCATAAAATTCAACAACAAACTCTTCTTTGAAAAAAACCAACAAATTCAACAACCTCAACATTAAAAGACAAAAACAAATGCAACAACAACCTCAACATTGAAAATCTGCAACAAATTCAACAAAAACCTCAACAATGAAAAACAGCGAAAAAAAAACAACAGCCTCAACATTCAAAAACACCAGCAAATTCAACAAAAACCTCAACAATGAAAAACACTATAAAATTCAACAACAACCTCTACTTTGAAAACCCCCAACAAATTCAACAACGTCAACATTGAATAACACCAACATATTCAAGAACAACCTCAACATTGAAGATCTCCAAGAAATTCAACAACAACCTCAACAATGAAAAACACTAAAAATTCAACAACAACCCCAACGTTGAAAAACACCAACAAATTCAACAACAACCTCAATATTGAAAATCACCAACAAATTCAATAACAACCTCAACAATGAAAAACACCAAAACATTCAACAACAACCTCAACCTTCAAAAACACCAACAAATTCAACAACAACCTCAACAATCAAAAACACCATAAAATTCAACAACAAACTCTTCTTTGAAAAAAACCAACAAATTCAACAACCTCAACATTAAAAGACAAAAACAAATGCAACAACAACCTCAACATTGAAAATCTGCAACAAATTCAACAAAAACCTCAACAATGAAAAACAGCGAAAAAAAAACAACAGCCTCAACATTCAAAAACACCAGCAAATTCAACAAAAACCTCAACAATGAAAAACACTATAAAATTCAACAACAACCTCTACTTTGAAAACCCCCAACAAATTCAACAACGTCAACATTGAATAACACCAACATATTCAAGAACAACCTCAACATTGAAAAACTCCAACAAATTCAACGACAACCTCAACCTTGAAAAGCACCAAAAAATTCTACAACAAACTCAGCAATCAAAAACACCAACAAATTCAACAACAACCTCAGCAATGAAAATCATCAAAAAATTAAACAACAACCTCAACAATGAAAAACATCAAAAAATTCAACAACATCCTCAACAATGAAACACACCAAAAAAATCAATAACAACCTCAATATTGAATAACTCCAACAATTTCAGCAACTACCGCAAAAATGAAAAACACCAAAAAATTCAACAACAACCTCAACAATGAAAAACACCAACAAATTCAACAAGTACTGCAACAATGAAAAACAACAAAAAATTCAACAACAACCACAATTTTGAAAAACACCAACAGATTAACAACCTCAACATTCAAATAGACCAACAAATTCAACAACAACCTCACCTTTGAATACACCAACAAATTCAACAACCTCAACATTGAAAAACTCCAACAAATTCAACAACATCCTCAACAATGAACAAGATCAAAAAATTCAACAACAACCTCAACAATAAAAAATACCAAAAAAATTCAACAACAACCTCAACAATGAAATACACCAAAAAAATCAATAAAAACCTCAACATTGAAAAACTCCAAGAATTTCAACAATTACAACAACAATGAAAAGGATCTAAAAATTCGACAACAAACTCAACATTGAAAATCACCAACACATTTAACAACTGCAACATTCAAAAACACCAACAAATTCAACAAAAACCTCAACATTGAAAAACACCAAAAAATTCCACAACAACCTCAGCAATGAACAACACCAAAAAATTCAACAACAACCTCAACAATCAAAAACACCAAAAAATAAAAACAACAACATCAACACTCAAAAACACTAACAAATTCAACCAGAACCTCAACAATGAAAAACACCAAAAAATTCAACAACAACCTCAACTTTGAAAAACACCAACAAATTCAACAACCTCAACATTGAAAAACACCAACAAATTCAACAACAACCTCAACATTGAAAAACTCCAACAAATTCAACAACATCCTCAACAATGAAAAACATCAAAAAATTCAACAACAACCTCAACAGTGAAAAACACCAAAAAAATTTAACAACAACCACAACAATGAAATACACCAAAAAAATCAATAAAAACCTCAACATTGAAAAAGTCCAAGAATTTGAAGAATTACCACAACAATGAAAACCACCAAAAAATTCGACAACAAACTCAATATTGAAAATCACCAACACATTAAACAACCGCAACATTCAAATACACCAACAAATTCAACAACACCCTCGGCATTGAAAAACACCAACAAATTCAGCAACCTCAACATTGAAAATCACCAACAAATTCAACAACAACCTCAGGAATGAAAAACATCAAAAAATTCAACAACAACCTCAACAATGAAAGACACCAACAAATTCAACAAGTACTCAACCTTCAAAAACACCATAAAATTCAACAACAAACTCATCTTTGAAAAAAACCAACAAATTCAACAACCTCAACATTAAAAAACAAAAACAAATGCAACAACAACCTCAACATTGAAAATCTGCAACAAATTCAACAAAAACCTCAACAATGAAAAACAGCGAAAAAAAAACAACAGCCTCAAAATTCAAAAACACCATCAAATTCAACAAAAACCTCAACAATGAAAAACACTATAAAATTCAACAACAACCTCTACTTTGAAAACCCCCAACAAATTCAACAACGTCAACATTGAATAACACCAACATATTCAAGAACAACCTCAACATCGAAAAACTCCAACAAATTCAACGACAACCTCAACATTGAAAAGCACCAAAAAATTCTACAACAAACTCAGCAATCAAAAACACCAACAAATTCAACAACAACCTCAGCAATGAAAATCATCAAAAAATTAAACAACAACCTCAACAATGAAAAACATCAAAAAATTCAACAACAACCTCAACAATGAAACACACCAAAAAAATCAATAACAACCTCAATATTGAATAACTCCAACAATTTCAGCAACTACCGCAAAAATGAAAAACACCAAAAAATTCAACAACAACCTCAACAATGAAAAACACCAACAAATTCAACAAGTACTGCAACAATGAAAAACAACAAAAAATTCAACAACAACCACAATTTTGAAAAACACCAACAGATTAACAACCTCAACATTCAAATAGACCAACAAATTCAACAACAACCTCACCTTTGAATACACCAACAAATTCAACAACCTCAACATTGAAAAACTCCAACAAATTCAACAACATCCTCAACAATGAACAAGATCAAAAAATTCAACAACAACCTCAACAATAAAAAATACCAAAAAAATTCAACAACAACCTCAACAATGAAATACACCAAAAAAATCAATAAAAACCTCAACATTGAAAAACTCCAAGAATTTCAACAATTACAACAACAATGAAAAGGATCTAAAAATTCGACAACAAACTCAACATTGAAAATCACCAACACATTTAACAACTGCAACATTCAAAAACACCAACAAATTCAACAAAAACCTCAACATTGAAAAACACCAAAAAATTCCACAACAACCTCAGCAATGAACAACACCAAAAAATTCAACAACAACCTCAACAATCAAAAACACCAAAAAATAAAAACAACAACATCAACACTCAAAAACACCAACAAATTCAACCAGAACCTCAACAATGAAAAACACCAAAAAATTCAACAACAACCTCAACTTTGAAAAACACCAACAAATTCAACAACCTCAACATTGAAAAACACCAACAAATTCAACAACAACCTCAACATTGAAAAACTCCAACAAATTCAACAACATCCTCAACAATGAAAAACATCAAAAAATTCAACAACAACCTCAACAGTGAAAAACACCAAAAAAATTTAACAACAACCACAACAATGAAATACACCAAAAAAATCAATAAAAACCTCAACATTGAAAAACTCCAAGAATTTGAAGAATTACCACAACAATGAAAACCACCAAAAAATTCGACAACAAACTCAATATTGAAAATCACCAACACATTAAACAACCGCAACATTCAAATACACCAACAAATTCAACAACACCCTCGGCATTGAAAAACACCAACAAATTCAGCAACCTCAACATTGAAAATCACCAACAAATTCAACAACAACCTCAGGAATGAAAAACATCAAAAAATTCAACAACAACCTCAACAATGAAAGACACCAACAAATTCAACAAGTACTCAACCTTCAAAAACACCATAAAATTCAACAACAAACTCATCTTTGAAAAAAACCAACAAATTCAACAACCTCAACATTAAAAAACAAAAACACATGCAACAACAACCTCAACATTGAAAATCTGCAACAAATTCAACAAAAACCTCAACAATGAAAAACAGCGAAAAAAAAACAACAGCCTCAAAATTCAAAAACACCATCAAATTCAACAAAAACCTCAACAATGAAAAACACTATAAAATTCAACAACAACCTCTACTTTGAAAACCCCCAACAAATTCAACAACGTCAACATTGAATAACACCAACATATTCAAGAACAACCTCAACATCGAAAAACTCCAACAAATTCAACGACAACCTCAACATTGAAAAGCACCAAAAAATTCTACAACAAACTCAGCAATCAAAAACACCAACAAATTCAACAACAACCTCAGCAATGAAAATCATCAAAAAATTAAACAACAACCTCAACAATGAAAAACATCAAAAAATTCAACAACAACCTCAACAATGAAACACACCAAAAAAATCAATAACAACCTCAATATTGAATAACTCCAACAATTTCAGCAACTACCGCAAAAGTGAAAAACACCAAAAAATTCAACAACAACCTCAACAATGAAAAACACCAACAAATTCAACAAGTACTGCAACAATGAAAAACAACAAAAAATTCAACAACAACCACAATTTTGAAAAACACCAACAGATTAACAACCTCAACATTCAAATAGAACAACAAATTCAACAACAACCTCACCTTTGAATACACCAACAAATTCAACAACCTCAACATTGAAAAACTCCAAAAAATTCAACAACATCCTCAACAATGAACAAGATCAAAAAATACAACAACAACCTCAACAATAGAAAACACCAAAAAATTTCAACAACAAACTCAACAATGAAATACACCAAAAAAATCAATAAAAACCTCAACATTGAAAAACTCCAAGAATTTCAACAATTACAACAACAATGAAAAGGATCTAAAAATTCGACAACAAACTCAACATTGAAAATCACCAACACACTTAACAACTGCAACATTCAAAAACACCAACAAATTCAACAAAAACCTCAACATTGAAAAACACCAAAAAATTCCACAGCAACCTCAGCAATGAACAACACCAAAAAATTCAACAACAACCTCAACAATCAAAAACACCAAAAAATAAAAACAACAACCTCAACAATCAAAAACACCAACAAATTCAACCAGAACCTCAACAATGAAAAACACCAAAAAATTCAACAACAACCTCAACTTTGAAAAACACGAACAAATTCAACAACCTCAACATTGAAAAACACGAACAAATTCAACAACAACCTCAACATTGAAAAACTCCAACAAATTCAACAACATCCTCAACAATGAAAAACATCAAAAAATTCAACAACAACCTCAACAGTGAAAAACACCAAAAAAATTCAACAACAACCACAACAATGAAATACACCAAAAAAATCAATAAAAACCTCAACATTGAAAAAGTCCAAGAATTTGAAGAATTACCACAACAATGAAAACCACCAAAAAATTCGACAACAAACTCAATATTGAAAATCACCAACACATTAAACAACCGCAACATTCAAATTCACCAACAAATTCAACAACACCCTCGGCATTGAAAAACACCAACAAATTCAGCAACCTCAACATTGAAAATCACCAACAAATTCAACAACAACCTCAGGAATGAAAAACATCAAAAAATTCAACAACAACCTCAACAATGAAAGACACCAACAAATTCAACAAGTACTGCAACAATGAAAAACAACAAAAAATTCAACAGCAACCACAATTTTGAAAAACACCAACAGATTAACAACCTCAACATTCAAATACACCAACAAATTCAACAACAACCTCACCTTTGAATACACCAACAAATTCAACAACCTCAACATTGAAAAACTCCAAAAAATTCAACAACATCCTCAACAATGAACAAGATCAAAAAATACAACAACAACCTCAACAATAAAAAACACCAAAAAATTTCAACAACAACCTCAACAATGAAATACACCAAAAAAATGAATAAAAACCTCAACATTGAAAAACTCCAAGAATTTCAACAATTACAACAACAATGAAAAGGATCTAAAAATTCGACAACAAACTCAACATTGAAAATCACCAACACATTTAACAACTGCAACATTCAAAAACACCAACAAATTCAACAAAAACCTCAACATTGAAAAACACCAAAAAATTCCACAACAACCTCAGCAATGAACAACACCAAAAAATTCAACAACAACCTCAACAATCAAAAACACCAAAAAATAAAAACTACAACCTCAACAATCAAAAACACCAACAAATTCAACCAGAACCTCAACAATGAAAAACACCAACAAATTCAACAACAACCTCAACATTGAAAAACTCCAACAAATTCAACAACATCCTCAACAATGAAAAACATCAAAAAATTCAACAACAACCTCAACAGTGAAAAACACCAAAAAAATTCAACAACAACCACAACAATGAAATACACCAAAAAAATCAATAAAAACCTCAACATTGAAAAAGTCCAAGAATTTGAAGAATTACCACAACAATGAAAACCACCAAAAAATTCGACAACAAACTCAATATTGAAAATCACCAACACATTAAACAACCGCAACATTCAAATACACCAACAAATTCAACAACACCCTCGGCATTGAAAAACACCAACAAATTCAGCAACCTCAACATTGAAAATCACCAACAAATTCAACAACAACCTCAGGAATGAAAAACATCAAAAAATTCAACAACAACCTCAACAATGAAAGACACCAACAAATTCAACAAGTACTGCAACAATGAAAAACACCAAAAAATTCAACAACAACCTCAATTTTGAAATACACCAACAGATTTAACAACCTCAACATTCAAATACACCAACAAATTCAACAACAACCTCACCTTTGAATACACCAGCAAATTCAACAACCTCAACATTGAAAAGCACTAACAAATTCAACAAGAACCTCAACTCTTAAAAATACAAAAAGGTTCAACAAAATAAAAATTGATAACACCAACAAATTCTAAAAAACCTCAATATTGAAAATCACCATAAAATTTAACAACAACCTCAACAATGAAAAACGTCAAATAATTCAACGACAACAACCTCAACAATGAAAAACACCGAACAATTCAACAACAACCTCAACATTTAAAAACACCAAAAAATTCAACAACAACCTCAACAATGAAAAACACCTAAAAATTCAACAACAACCTCAACATTCAAAAACACCAACAAATTAAACAAATTAAACAAAAACCTCAACAATGAAAAATACGATAAAATTCAACAACAACAAAAACACGAACTAATTCAACAACCTCAACATTGAAAAACACCAACAATTTCAACAACAACCTCAACAACGAAAAACACCAAAAAAATTCAAAAGCAACCGCAACATTCAAAAACACCAAAAAATAAAAACAACAACCTCAACAATCAAAAACACCAACAAATTCAACCAAAACCTCAACAATGAAAAACACCAAAAAATTCAACAACAACCTCAACTTTGAAAAACACGAACAAATTCAACAACCTCAACATTGAAAAACACCAACAAATTCAACAACAACCTCAACATTGAAAAACTCCAACAAATTCAACAACATCCTCAACAATGAAAAACATCAAAAAATTCAAAAACAACCTCAACAATGAAAAACACCAAAAAAATTCAACAACAACCTCAACAATGAAATATACCAAAAAAATCAATAAAAACCTCAACATTGAAAAACTCCAAGAATTTGAACAATTACCACAACAATGAAAAGCACCAAAAAATTCGACAACAAACTCAACATTGAAAATCACCAACAGATTTAAAAACCGCAACATTCAAATACATCAACAAATTCAACAACACCCTCGGCATTGAAAAACACCAACAAATTCAACAACCTCAACATTTAAAATCACCAACAAATTCAACAACAACCTAAGGAATGAAAAAGATCAAAAAATTAAGCAACAAACTCAACAATGAAAAATACCAACAAATTCAACAGGTACTGCAACAATGAAAAACACCAAAAAATTCAACAACAACCTCAATTTTGAAAAACACCAACAGATTTAACAACCTCAACATTCAAATACACCAACAAATTCAACAACAACCTCACCTTTGAATACACCAGCAAATTCAACAACCTCAACATTGAAAAGCACTAACAAATTCAACATCAACCTCAACTCTTAAAAATACAAAAAGGTTCAACAAAATAAAAATTGATAACACCAACAAATTCAACAAAAACCTCAATATTGAAAATCACCATCAAATTTAACAACAACCTCAACAATGAAAAACGTCAAATAATTCAACAACAACAACCTCAACAATGAAAAACACCAAAAAAATTCAACAACAACCTCAACAATGAAATACACCAAAAAAATCAATAAAAACCTCAACATTGAAAAACTCCAAGAATTTGAACAATTACCACAACAATGAAAAGCACCAAAAATTTCGACAACAAACTCAACATTGAAAATCACCAACAGATTTAAAAACCGCAACATTCAAATACACCAACAAATTCAACAACACCCTCGGCATTGAAAAACACCAACAAATTCAACAACCTCAACATTGAAAATCACCAACAAATTCAACAACAACCTAAGGAATGAAAAACATCAAAAAATTCAGCAACAACCTCAACAATGAAAAACACCAACAAATTCAACAAGTACTGCAACAATGAAAAACACCAAAAAATAAAAACAACAACCTCAACATTCAAAAACACCAACAAATTCAACCAAAACCTCAACAATGAAAAACACCAACAAATTCAACAACAACCTCAACTTTGAATAACACCAACAAATTCAACAACCTCAACATTGAAAAACTCCAACAAATTCAACAACATCCTCAACAATGAAAAACATCAAAAAATTCAACAACAACCTCAACAATGAAAGACATCAAAAAAATTCAACAACAACCTCAACAATGAAATACACCAAAAAAATCAATAAAAACCTCAACATTGAAAAACTCCAAGAATTGGAACAATTACCACAACAATGAAAAGCACCAAAAAATTCGACAACAAACTCAATATTGAAAATCACCAACACATTTAACAACCGCAACATTCAAAAACACCAACAAATTCAACATAAAAATCAACATTGAAAAACAGCAAAAAAAATCCACATCAACCTCAATAATGAAAAACACCAAAAAAAATCAACAACAACCTCAACATTCAAAAACACCAAAAAATAAAAACAACAACCTCAACAATCAAAAACACCAACAAATTCAACCAAAACCTCAACAATGAAAAACACCAAAAAATTCAACAACAACCTCAACATTGAAAAACACGAACAAATTCAGCAAACTCAACATTGAAAAACACCAACAAATTCAACAACGACCTCAACATTGAAAAACTCCAACAAATTCAACAACATCCTCAACAATGAAAATCATCAAAAAATTCAACAACAACCTCAACAATAAAAAACACCAAAAATATTCAACAACAACCTCTGCAATGAAATACACCAAAAAAATCAATAAAAACCTCAACATTGAAAAACTCCAAGAATTTGAACAATTACCAATGAAAAGCACCAAAAAATTCGACAACAAACTCAATATTGAAAATCACCAACACATTAAACAACCGCAACATTCAAATACACCAACAAATTCAACAACCTCAACATTGAAAATCACCAACAAATTCAACAACAACCTCAGGAATGAAAAACATCAAAAAATTCAACAACAACCTCAACAATGAAAGACACCAACAAATTCAACAAGTACTGCAACAATGAAAAACACCAAAAAATTCAACAACAACCTCAATTTTGAAATACACCAACAGATTTAACAACCTCAACATTCAAATACACCAACAAATTCAACAACACCCTCGGCATTGAAAAACAACAACAAATTCAACAACCTCAACATTGAAAATCACCAACAAATTCAACAACAACCTAAGGAATGAAAAACATCAAAAAATTCAGCAACAACCTCAACAATGAAAAACACCAACAAATTCAACAAGTACTGCAACAATGAAAAACACCAAAAAATAAAAACAACAACCTCAACATTCAAAAACACCAACAAATTCAACCAAAACCTCAACAATGAAAAACACCAACAAATTCAACAACAACCTCAACTTTGAATAACACCAACAAATTTAACAACCTCAACATTAAAAAACTCCAACAAATTCAACAACATCCTCAACAATGAAAAACACCAAAAAATTCAACAACAACCTCAACATTGAAAAACACGAACAAATTCAGCAAACTCAACATTGAAAAACACCAACAAATTCAACAACGACCTCAACATTGAAAAACTCCAACAAATTCAACAACATCCTCAACAATGAAAAACATCAAAAAATTCAACAACAACCTCAACAATAAAAAACACCAAAAATATTCAACAACAACCTCTACAATGAAATACACCAAAAAAATCAATAAAAACCTCAACATTGAAAAAGTCCAAGAATTTGAACAATTACCAATGAAACGCACCAAAAAATTCGACAACAAACTCAATATTGAAAATCACCAACACATTAAACAACTGCAACATTCAAATACACCAACAAATTCAACAACACCCTCGGCATTGAAAAACACCAACAAATTCAACAACCTCAACATTGAAAATCACCAACAAATTCAACAACAACCTCAGGAATGAAAAACATCAAAAAATTCAACAACAACCTCAACAATGAAAGACACCAACAAATTCAACAACAACCTCAATTTTGAAATACACCAACAGATTTAACAACCTCAACATTCAAATACACCAACAAATTCAACAACAACCTCACCTTTGAATACACCAGCAAATTCAACAACCTCAACATTGAAAAGCACTAACAAATTCAACAACAACCTCAACTCTTAAAAATACAAAAAGGTTCAACAAAATAAAAATTGATAACACCAACAAATTCAACAAAAACCTCAATATTGAAAATCACCATCAAATTTAACAACAACCTCAACAATGAAAAACGTCAAATAATTCAACAACAACAACCTCAACAATGAAAAACACTGAACAATTCAACAACAACCTCAACATTCAAAAACACCAAAAAATTCAACAACAACCTCAACAATGAAAAACACCTAAAAATTCAACAACAACCTCAACATTCAAAAACACCAACAAATTAAACAAAAACCTCAACAATGAAAAATACGAAAAAATTCAACAACAACATCAACTTTGAAAAACACAAACTAATTCAACAACCTCAACATTGAAAAACACCAACAATTTCAACAAGAACCTCAACAATGAAAAACACCAAAAAAATTCAAAAGCAACCTCAACATTCAAAAACACCAAAAAATAAAAACTACAACCTCAACAATCAAAAACACCAACAAATTCAACCAAAACCTCAACAATGAAAAACACCAAAAAATTCAACGACAACCTCAACTTTGAAAATCACGAACAAATTCAACAACCTCAGCACTGAAAAACACCAGCAAATTCAACAACAACCTCAACATTTAAAATCTCCAACAAATTCAACAACATCCTCAACAATGAAAAACATCAAAAAATTCAACAACAACCTCAACAATGAAAAACACCAAAAAAATTCAACAACAACCTCAACAATGAAATACACCAAAAAAATCAATAAAAACCTCAACATTGAAAAACTCCAAGAATTTGAACAATTACCACAACAATGAAAAACACCAAAAAATTCGACAACAAACTCAACATTGAAAATCACCAACAGATTTAACAACCGCAACATTCAAATACACCAACAAATTCAACAACACCCTCGGCATTGAAAAACACCAACAAATTCAACAACCTCAACATTGAAAATAACCAACAAATTCAACAACAACCTCAGGAATGAAAAACATCAAAAAATTCAACAACAACCTCAACAATGAAAAAAACCAACAAATTCAACAAGTACTGCAACAATGAAAAACACCAAAAAATTCAACAACAACCTCAATTTTAAAAAACACCAACAGATTTAACAACCTCAACATTCAAATACACCAACAAATTCAACAACCAACGCAGCTCTGAAAAACACCAACAAAGTCAACAACCTCAACATTGAAAATCACCAACAAATTCAACATCAACATCAATATTGAATATCACCATCAAATTTAACAACAACCTCAACAATGAAAAACGTCAACAAATTCAACAACAACCTCAACAATGAAAAACACCGAACAATTGAACCACAACCTCAACATTCAAAAACACCAACAAATTCAACTACAACCTCAACAATGAAAAACACCTAAAAATTCAACAACAACCACAACATCAAAAATACCAACAAATTAAACAAAAACCTCAACAATTAAAAACACCAACAAATTCAACAACAACGTAAACTTTGAAAAACACCAACAAATTCAACAACTTCAACATTGAAAAATACCAGAAAATTCAACAACAACCTCAACATTCAAAAACACCAACAAATTAAACAAAAACCTCAACAATGAAAAATACGAAAAAATTCAACTACAACCTCAACTTTGAAAAACACCAACAAATTCAAGAACCTCAACATTGAAAACCACCAACAAATCCAACTGCAACCTCAACTTTGAAAAATACAATAAAGATCAAAAAAAACCATTGGTAACATCAATAAATTCAACAACCTCAACATTGAATTTCACCAACAAATTCAACAACAACCTCAGCAATGGAAAATATCAAAAAATTCAACAACAACCTCAACAATGAAAAACACCAACAAATTCAACAAGTACCGCAGCAATGAAAAATACCAAAAAAATTCAACAACAAACTCAAAATTGAAAATCACCATCAAATTCAACAAAAATCTCAACATTGAAAAGCATCCAAAATTACAACACCAACCTCAACTTTCCAAAACACCAACAAATTCAACAGAAACCTCAACAATGAAAGCCCCAAAAAACTCAACAACAATCACAACTTTGAAAAACACCAACAAATTCAGCAACATCAACATTGAAAAACACGAACAATTTAAAGTGCAAACTCAACTTCGAAAAATATAAAAAATTTAAAAAATAACATTGATAACACCAATAAATTCAACAACAACCTCAATATTGAAAATCACCAACAAATTCATCAACAATCTCAACAATGAAAAACAGCAAACAATTCAACAACTACGACCTCAACAATGAAAATCACCAAAACATTCAACAACAACCTCAACATTAAAAAACGCCAACAATTTCAACAACAACCTCAACATTGAAAAAACACCAAAAAATTCAACAACAAACTCAACATTGAAAATCACCAACAAATTCAACAACAACCTCAACACCGAAAAACATCAAAAAATACAACAAGAACATCAACATTCAAAAACAACAACAAATTCAACAAAAAACTCAACGATGAAAGCACCAAAACATTCAACAACAACCTCAACATTGAAAAACTCCAACAAATTCAAAAACATCCTCAACAATGAAATACACCAAAAAAATCAATAAAAACCTCAACATTGAAAAACTCCAAGAATTTGAACAATTACCACAACAATGAAAAGCACCAAATAATTCGACAACAAACTCAACATTGAAAATCACCATCAAATTCAACAAAAACCTCAACAATGAAAAACACCAAAAAATTCAACAACAACCTCAATTTTGAAAAACACCAACAGATGAAACAACCGGAATATTCAAATACACCAACAAATTCAACAACACCCTCGGCATTGACAAACACCAACAAATTCAACAACCTCAAAATTGAAAATCACCAACAAATTCAACAACAACCTCAGGAATGAAAAACATCAAAAAATTCAACAACAACCTCAACAATGAAAAACACCAACAAATGCAACAAAAAACTCAATTTTGAAAAACACCAACAGATTTAACAACCTCAACATTCAAATTCACCAACAAATTCAACAACAATCTCAGCAATGAAAAACATTTAAAATTCAACAACAAACTCAACTTTGAAGAACACCAAAAAATTCAACAACCTCAACATTGAGAAACAGCAACAAATTCCACTTCAACCTCAACTTTGAAAAATACAAAAAGATCCAAAAAAAAATTGAATACACCAATAAATTCAACAACAATCTCAATATTGAAAATCACCAAAAAATTCAACAACAACCACAACATTGAAAAACACCAAATTCTCAACAAAAACCTCAACTTTGAAAAACACCAACAAATTCAAAAACCTCAACATGGAAAAACACCAACAAATTCAACTACAAACTCAATATTAAAAATCACCAATAAATTCAACAACTACCTCAACTATAAAAAACACCAAAAAATTCAACAAAACCCTCAACAATGAGAAACACCAAAAAATTCAACAACAACCTCAATTTGAAAAACAACAACAGATTTAACAACCTCAACATTCAAATACACCAACAAATTCAACAACAAGCTCAGCTTTGAAAAACACCAACAAATTCAAGAACCTCAACATTGAAAAACACCAAAAAATTCAACAACAACCTCAACTTTAAAAAATACAAAATGGTTGAACAAAATAATAATTGATAACAACAAGAAATTCATCAACAACCTCAACATTCAAAAACACCAATAAATTCAACAAAATCCTCAACAATGAAAAACACCAAACAATTCAACAACAACCTCAACTTTGAAAAAAACCAACAACTTCACCCACCTCAACATTGAAAAACAGCAAGAATTTCAACTGCAACCTCAACTTTGAAAAATACAAAAAAGATAAAAAAAATCATTGATAACACCAATAAATTCAACAACCTCAACGTTGAAAATCACCAACAAATTCAACAACAATCTCAGCAATGAAAAACATCTAAAAATTCAACAACAACCTCAACTTTGAAAGACACCAAAAAAATCAACAATCTCAACATTGAGAAACAGCAACAAATTCAAAAGTAACCTCAACTTTGAAAAATACAAAAAGATTCAAAAAATAACATTGAATACACCAACAAATTCAACAACAATCTCAATATTGAAAATCAACAAAAAATTCAACAACAACCTCAACATTGAAAAACACCAAATTATCAACAAAAACCTCAAGTTTGAAAAACACCAACAAATACAAAAACCTCAACATGGAAAAACACCAACAAATTCAACTACAACCTTAATATTGAAAATCACCAACAAATACAACAACAACCTCAACAATGAAAAACACCAACAAATTCATCAAAACCCTCAACAATGAAAAACACCAAAAAATTCAACAACAACCTCAATTTGAAAAACACCAACAGATTTAACAACCACAACATTCAAATACACCAACAAATTCAACAGCAAGCTCAGCTTTGAAAAACACCAACAAATTCAACAACAACCTCAACTTTAAAAACTACAAAAAGGTTCAACAAAATAAAAATTGATAACAACAACAAATTCATCAACCATCTCAAAATTCAAAAACACCAAAAAATTCAACAAAAACCTCAACAATGAAAAACACCAACAAATTCAACTGCAACCTCAACTTTGAAAAATACAAAAAAAAAAATTGATAACACCAAGAAATTCAACAACCTGAACATTCAAAATCACCAACAAATTCAACAAGAACCTCAGCAACGAAAAACATCAAAAAATTCAACAAAAACCTCAGCAATGAAAAACACCAACAAATTAAACAAGTACCGACAACATTGAAAACACCGAAAAATTCAACAACAAACTCAACGTTGAAAATCACCAACAAATTCAACAACAACCTCAGCAATGAAAAACATCAAAAAATTCAACAAAAACCTCAACTTTGAAAAACACCAAAAAATTCAAAAACCTCAACCATGAGAAACAGCAACAAATTCAACTGCAACGTCAACTTTGAAAAATACAAAAAAGATTCAAAAAAAAAACATTGAATACATCAATAACTTCAACAACAACCTCAACATTGAAAATCACCAACAAATTCAACAAAAACCTCAGCAATGAAAAACACCAAAAAATTCAACAACAACCTCAACTTTGAAAAACACCAACAACTTCAACACCTCAACATTGAAAAACACCAAGAAATTCAACTGCAACCTCAACTTTGAAAAATAGAAAAAAGATTATAAAAAAGCATTGATAACACCAATAAATTCAACAACCTCAACATTGAAAATCACCAACAAATTCAACAACAATCTCAGCAATGAAAAACATTTAAAATTCAACAACAACCTCAACTTTGAAGACCACCAAAAAATTCAACAACCTCAACATTGAGAAACAGCAACAAATTCAACTGCAACCTCAACTTTGAAAAATACAAAAAGATTCAAAAAAAAGCATTGAATACACCAATAAATTCAACAACAATCTCAATATTGAAAATCACCAAAAAATTCAACAACAACCTCAACATTGAAAAACACCAAATTCTCAACAAAAACCTCAACTTTGAAAAACACCAACAAATTCAAAAACCTCAACATGGAAAACCACCAACAAATTCAACTACAAACTCAATATTGATAATCACCAATAAATTCAACAACTACCTCAACAATGAAAAACAGCAAAAAATTCAACAAAACCCTCAACAATGAGAAACAACAAAAAATTCAATAACAACCTGAATTTGAAAAACAACAACAGATTTAACAACCTCAACATTCAAATACACCAACAAATTCAACAACAAGCTCAGCTTTGAAAAACACCAACAAATTCAAGAACCTCAACATGGAAAAACACCAAAAAATTCAACAACAACCTCAACTTTAAAAAATACAAAATGGTTGAACAAAATAAAAATTGATAACAACAAAAAATTCATCAACAACCTCAACATTCAAAAACACCAAAAAATTCAACAAAAACCTCAATATTGAAAATCACCAACAAATTTAACAACAACCACAACAATGAAAAAAAAACAATTCAACAACAACCTCAACATTCAAAAATACCAACAAATTCAACAACTACCTCAACATTCAAAAACACCAACAAATTCAACAACATTCTGAACATTGAAAATCCCCAAAAAATTCAGCAACAACCTCAACATTGAATAACTCTAACAATTTCAACAACAACCTCAACAATGAAAAACACCAAAAAAATTTCAAAAACAATCTCAACATTGAAAATCATCAACAAGTTCAACAACAATCTCAATTTTGAAAAACACCAACAAATTCAAAAACCTCAACATGGATAAACACCAACAAATTCAACGACAACCTCCATATTGAAAGTCACCAACAAATTCAACAACAAACTCAACAGTGACAAACACAAACAAATTCAACAAAAACCTCAACAATGAAAAACACCAAAAAATTCAACAACAACCTCAACATTCAAAAACACCAACAAATTCAGCAGAAACCTCAACAATGAGAAAAACCAAACAATTCAACAACAACCTCAACATTGAATATCACCATCAAATTCAACAAATATCTCAACAATGAAAAACACCAAAAAATTCATCAACAACCTCAACATTCAAAAACACCAAATAATTCAACAAAAACCTCAACATTGAAAAACACCAAAAAATTCAACAACAACCTCAAGATTGAAAAACTCCAACAAGTTAAACAACAACCTCAACAAAGAAAAACACCAAAAAATTTCAACAAGAAACTCAACATTGAAAATCACCAACAAAATCAACAAAAACCTCAACAATGAAAAACACCGAAAAATTCAACAACAACCTCAACATTCAAAAACACCAACAAATTCAGCAGAAACCTCAACAATGAGAAACACCAAACAATTCAACAACAACCTCAACATTGAATATCACCATCAAATTCAACAAAAACCTCAATAATGAAAAAGACTAAAAAATTCATCAACAACCTCAACATTCAAAAACACCAAATAATTCAACATAAACCTCAACAATGAAAAACACCAAAAAATTCAACAATAACCACAACTTTGAAAAACACCAACAACTTCAACAACCTCAACATTGAAAAACACCAACAAATTCAACTGCAACCTCAACTTTGAGAAATTCAAAAAAACCCAAAAAAAACCATAGAAAACACGAATAAATTCAACAACCTCAACAGTGAAAATCACCAAAAAAAATTCAACAAAAACCTCAACTATGAAAAACACCAAAAAATTCAACAACAACCTCAACTTTGAAAAACACCAAAAAATTCAACAACCTCAACATTGAGAAACAGCAATAAATTCAACTGCAACCTCAACTTTGAAAAATACAAAAAGGTTCAAATAAATACATTGAATACACCAATAAATTCAACAACAACCTCAACATTGAAAATCACCAACAAATTAAACAACAACCTCAACTATGAAAAACACCAACAAATTCAACAAAAACCTCAACAAAGAAAAACACCAAAAAATTCATCAACAACCTCAACATTCAAAAACACCAACAAATTCAACAACAACTTCAACAATGAAAAACACCAAAAATTCATCAACAACCTCAACATTCAAAAACACCAACAAATTCAACAACAACCTCAACATTGAAAAACACCAAAAAATTCATCAACAACCTCAACATTCAAAAACACCAACAAATTGAACAAAAACCTCAACAATTGAAAAACTCCAACAATTTCAACAAAAACCTCACCAATGATTAACACCAAAAAATTCAACAACAAACTCAACATTGAAAATCACCAACAAATTTAACAACAACCTCAACTTTGAAAAACAACAACAAATTCAAAAACCTCAACATGGAAAAACACCAACAAATTCAAACACAACCTCAACTTTGAAAAACACCAACAAATTCAAAAACCTCAACATGGAAAAACACCAACAAATTCAAACACAACCTCAACATTGAAAATCACCAACAAATTCAACAACAACCTCAACAATGAAAAACACCAACAAGTTCAACAAAAACCTCAACCGAGAAAAACACCAAAAAATTCATCAACAACCTCAACATTCAAAAACACCAAAAAAATCAACAGAATCCTCAACAATGAAAAACATCAAAAAATTCAACAACAAACTCAACATTGCAAATCAGCAACAAATTCAACAACAACCTCAACTTTGAAAAAGACCAACAAATTCAAAATCTTCAACATGGAAAAACACCAACAAAGTCAAACACAACCTCAACATTGAAAAACACCAATAAATTCAACCACCTCAACATTGAAAATCGCCAAAAAATTCAACAAAAACCTCAACTATGAAAAACACCAAAAAATTCAACAACAACCTCAACTTTGAAAAACACCAAAAAATTCAACAATCTCAACATTGAGAAACAGTAACAAATTCAACTGCAACCTCAACTTTGAAAAATACAAAAAGGTTCAAATAAATACATTGAATACACCGATAAATTCAACAACAACCTCAACATTGAAAATTACCAACAAATTCAACAACAACCTCAACAATGAAAAACACCAAAAATTCATCAACAACCCCAACATTCAAAAACACCAACCAATTCAACAAAAACATCAACAATTAAAAAACACCAACAAATTCAACAACAAACTCAACATTGAAAATCACCAAAAAATTGAACAGAAACGTCAACAATGAAAAACACCAAAAAATTCAACAACAACCTCAACTTTGAAAAACACCAAATATTCAACAACCTCAACAATGAGAAACAGCAACAAATTCAATTGCAACCTCAACTTTGAAAAATACAAAAAGATTCAAATAAAAACATTGAATACACCAATAAATTCAACAACAACCTCAACATTGAAAATCACCAACAAATTCAACAAAAACCTCAACAATGAAAAACATCAAAAAGTTCATCAACAACCTCAACATTCAAAAACATCAAAAAATTCAACAAAAACCTCTACAATGAAAAACACCAAAAATTTCAACAACAACCTCAAAAATGAAAAACACCAAAAAATTCAACAACAAACTCAACATTGCAAATCAGCAACAAATTCAACAACAACCTCAACTTTGAAAAACACCAACAAATTCAAAATCTTCAACATGGAAAAACACCAACAAATTCAAACACAACCTCAACATTGAAAAACACCAATAAATTCAACCACCTCAACATTGAAAATCGCCAAAAAAATTCAACAAAAACCTCAACTATGAAAAACACCAAAAAATTCAACAACAACCTCAACTTTGAAAAACACCAAAAAATTCAACAACCTCAACATTGAGAAACAGCAACAAATTCAACTGCAACCTCAACTTTGAAAAATACAAAAAGGTTCAAATAAATACATTGAATACACCAATAAATTCAACAACAACCTCAACATTGAAAATCACCAACAAATTCAACAACAACCTCAACTATGAAAAACACCAACAAATTCAACAAAAACCTCAACAAAGAAAAACACCAATAAATTCATCAACAACCTCAACATTCAAAAACACCAACAAATTCAACAACAACTTCAACAATGAAAAACACCAAAAATTCATCAACAACCTCAACATTCAAAAACACCAACCAATTCAACAAAAACATCAACAATTAAAAAACACCAACAAATTCAACAACAAACTCAACATTGAAAATCACCAAAAAATTCAACATCAACCTTAACATTGAAAAACTCCAACAATTTCAACAAAAACCTCACCAATGATTAACACCAAAAAATTCAACAACAAACTCAACATTGAAAATCACCAACAAATTTAACAACAACCTCAATTTGAAAAACAACAACAAATTCAAAAACCTCAACATGGAAAAACACCAACAAATTCAAACACAACCTCACCTTTGAAAAACACCAACAAATTCAAACACAACCTCAACATTGAAAATCACCAACAAATTCATCAACAACCTCAACAATGAAAAACACCAACAAGTTCAACAGAATCCTCAACATTGAAAAACACCAATAAATTCAACAACATCATCATTTAAAATCACCAAAAAATTGAACAGAATCCTCAACAATGAAAAACACCAAAAAAATTGAACATCAACCTCAACTTTGAAAAACACCAAAAAATTCAACAACCTCAACAAATAGAGTCAGCAACAAATTCAATTGCAACCTCAACGTTGAAAAATACTAAAAGATTCAAATAAAAGCATTGAATACACCAATAAATTCAACAACAACCTCAACATTGAAAATCACCAACAAATTCAACAACAACCTCAACTATGAAAAACACCAACAAATTCAACAAAAACCTCAACAAAGAAAAACACCAACAAATTCATCAACAACCTCAACATTCAAAAACACCAACAAATTCAACAACAACTTCAACAATGAAAAACACCAAAAATTCATCAACAACCTCAACATTCAAAAACACCAACCAATTCAACAAAAACATCAACAATTAAAAAACACCAACAAATTCAACAACAAACTCAACATTGAAAATCACCAAAAAATTCAACATCAACCTTAACATAGAAAAACTCCAACAATTTCAACAATAAACCTCAACAATGAATAACAACAAAAAATTCAACAACAAACTCAACATTGAAAATCACCAACATATTCAACAAAAACCTCAACTTTGAAAAACATCAAAAAGTTCATCAACAACCTCAACATTCAAAAACACCAACCAATTCAACAAAAACCTCAACAATGAAAAACACCAAAAATTTCAACAACAGCCTCAAAAATGAGAAACACCAAAAATTTCAACAACAGCCTCAAAAATGAAAAACACCAACAAATTCAACAAAAACCTCAACCAAGAAAAACACCAAAAAATTGATCAACAGCCTCAACATTCAAAAATACCAAAAAAATCAACAGAAACCTCAACAATGAAAAACACCAATAAATTTAACAACCTCAACATTGAAAATCACCAAAAAATTGAACAGAAACCTCATCAATGAAAAACACCAAAAAATTCAACAACAACCTCAACTTTGAAAAACACCAAAAAATTCAACAACCTCAACAATGAGAAACAGCAACAAATTCAATTGCAACGTCAACTTTGAAAAATACAAAAAGATTCAAATAAAAACATTGAATACACCAATAAATTCAACAACAACCTCAACATTGAAAATCACCAACAAATTCAACAAAAACCTCAACAATGAAAAACATCAAAAAGTTCATCAACAACCTCAACATTCAAAAACATCAAAAAATTCAACAAAAACCTCTACAATGAAAAACACCAAAAATTTCAACAACAACCTCAAAAATGAAAAACACCAAAAAATTCAACAACAAACTCAACATTGCAAATCAGCAACAAATTCAACAACAACCTCAACTTTGAAAAACACCAACAAATTCAAAATCTTCAACATGGAAAAACACCAACAAATTCAAACACAACCTCAACATTGAAAAACACCAATAAATTCAACCACCTCAACATTGAAAATAGCCAAAAAAATTCAACAAAAACCTCAACTATGAAAAACACCAACAAATTCAACAAAAACCTCAACAAAGAAAAACACCAAAAAATTCAACAACAAACTCAGCTTTGAAAATCACCAACAAATTCAACAACAACCTCAACTTTGAAAAACACCAACAAATTCAAAAACTTCAACATGGAAAAACACCAACAAATTCAAACACAACCTCAACATTAAAATCACCAACAAATTCAACAACAACCTCAACAATGAAAAACGCCAACAAATTCAACAAAAACCTCAACCAAGAAAAACACCAAAAAATTCATCAACAACCTCAACATTCAAAAACACCAAAAAAATCAACAAAAACCTCAACAATGATAAACACCAAAAAATTCAACAACATCCTCAACTTTGAAAAACACCAAAAAATTCAACAACCTCAACAATGAGAAACAGGAACAAATTCAATTGCAACCTCAACTTTGAAAAATACAAAAAGATTCAAATAAAAACATTGAATACACCAATAAATTCAACAAAAACCTCAACAATGAAAAACATCAAAAAGTTCATCAACAACCTCAACATTCAAAAACATCAAAAAATTCAACAAAAACCTCAACAATGAAATACACAAAAAATTTCAACAACAACCTCAAAAATGAAAAACACCAAAAAATTCAACAACAAACTCAACATTGCAAATCAGCAACAAATTCAACAACAACCTCAACTTTGAAAAACACCAACAAATTCAAAATCTTCAACATGGAAAAACACCAACAAATTCAAACACAACCTCAACATTGAAAAACACCAATAAATTCAACCACCTCAACATTGAAAATCGCCAAAAAAATTCAACAAAAACCTCAACTATGAAAACCACCAAAAAATTCAACAACAACCTCAACTTTGAAAAACACCAAAAAATTCAACAACCTCAAAATTGAGAAACAGCAACAAATTCAATTGCAACCTCAACTTTGAAAAATACAAAAAGGTTCAAATAAATACATTGAATACACCAATAAATTCAACAACAACCTCAACATTGAAAATCACCTACAAATTCAACAACAACCTCAACATTGAAAATCACCTACAAATTCAACAACAACCTCAACTATGAAAAACACCAACAAATTCAACAAAAACCTCAACAAAGAAAAACACCAAAAAATTCATCAACAACCTCAACATTCAAAAATACCAAAAAATTCAACAAAAACCTCAACAATGAAAAGCACCAGAAATTTCAACAACAGCCTCAAAAATGAAAAACACCAAAAAATTCAACAACAAACTCAGCTTTGAAAATCACCAACAAATTCAACAACAACCTCAACTTTGAAAAACACCAACAAATTCAAAAACTTCAACATGGAAAAACACCAACAAATTCAAACACAACCTCAACATTAAAATCACCAACAAATTCAACAACAACCTCAACAATGAAAAACACCAACAAATTCAACAAAAACCTCAACATTCAAAAACACCAAAAAAATCAACAGAATCCTCAACAATGAAAAACACCAAAAAATTCAACAACAAACTCAACATTGCAAATCAGCAACAAATTCAACAACAACCTCAACTTTGAAAAAGACCAACAAATTCAAAATCTTCAACATGGAAAAACACCAACATATTCAAACACAACCTCAACATTGAAAAACACCAATAAATTCAACCACCTCAACATTGAAAATCGCCAAAAAATTCAACAAAAACCTCAACTATGAAAAACACCAAAAAATTCAACAACAACCTCAACTTTGAAAAACACCAAAAAATTCAACAATCTCAACATTGAGAAACAGCAACAAATTCAACTGCAACCTCAACTTTGAAAAATACAAAAAGGTTCAAATAAATACATTGAATACACCAATAAATTCAACAACAACCTCAACATTGAAAATTACCAACAAATTCAACAACAACCTCAACAATGAAAAACACCAAAAATTCATCAACAACCTCAACATTCAAAAACACCAACCAATTCAGCAAAAACATCAACAATTAAAAAACACCAACAAATTCAACAACAAACTCAACATTGAAAATCACCAAAAAATTGAACAGAAACCTCAACAATGAAAAACACCAAAAAATTCAACAACAACCTCAACTTTGAAAAACACCAAATATTCAACAACCTCAACAATGAGAAACAACAACAAATTCAATTGCAACCTCAACTTTGAAAAATACAATAAGATTCAAATAAAAACATTGAATACACCAATAAATTCAACAACAACCTCAACATTGAAAATCACCAACAAATTCAACAAAAACCTCAACAATGAAAAACATCAAAAAGTTCATCAACAACCTCAACATTCAAAAACATCAAAAAATTCAACAAAAACCTCAACAATGAAATACACAAAAAATTTCAACAACAACCTCAAAAATGAAAAACACCAAAATATTCAACAACAAACTCAACATTGCAAATCAGCAACAAATTCAACAACAACCTCAACTTTGAAAAACACCAACAAATTCAAAATCTTCAACATGGAAAAACACCAACAAATTCAAACACAACCTCAACATTGAAAAACACCAATAAATTCAACCACCTCAACATTGAAAATCGCCAAAAAAATTCAACAAAAACCTCAACTATGAAAACCACCAAAAAATTCAACAACAACCTCAACTTTGAAAAACACCAAAAAATTCAACAACCTCAAAATTGAGAAACAGCAACAAATTCAATTGCAACCTCAACTTTGAAAAATACAAAAAGGTTCAAATAAATACATTGAATACACGAATAAATTCAACAACAACCTCAACATTGAAAATCACCTACAAATTCAACAACAACCTCAACTATGAAAAACACCAACAAATTCAACAAAAACCTCAACAAAGAAAAACACCAATAAATTCATCAACAACCTCAACATTCAAAAACACCAACAAATTCAACAACAACTTCAACAATGAAAAACACCAAAAATTCATCAACAACCTCAACATTCAAAAACACCAACCAATTCAACAAAAACATCAACAATTAAAAAACACCAACAAATTCAACAACAAACTCAACATTGAAAATCACCAAAAAATTCAACATCAACCTTAACATTGAAAAACTCCAACAATTTCAACAAAAACCTCACCAATGATTAACACCAAAAAATTCAACAACAAACTCAACATTGAAAATCACCAACAAATTTAACAACAACCTCAATTTGAAAAACAACAACAAATTCAAAAACCTCAACATGGAAAAACACCAACAAATTCAAACACAACCTCACCTTTGAAAAACACCAACAAATTCAAACACAACCTCAACATTGAAAATCACCAACAAATTCATCAACAACCTCAACAATGAAAAACACCAACAAGTTCAACAGAATCCTCAACATTGAAAAACACCAATAAATTCAACAACATCATCATTTAAAATCACCAAAAAATTGAACAGAATCCTCAACAATGAAAAACACCAAAAAAATTGAACATCAACCTCAACTTTGAAAAACACCAAAAAATTCAACAACCTCAACAAATAGAGTCAGCAACAAATTCAATTGCAACCTCAACGTTGAAAAATACTAAAAGATTCAAATAAAAGCATTGAATACACCAATAAATTCAACAACAACCTCAACATTGAAAATCACCAACAAATTCAACAACAACCTCAACTATGAAAAACACCAACAAATTCAACAAAAACCTCAACAAAGAAAAACACCAACAAATTCATCAACAACCTCAACATTCAAAAACACCAACAAATTCAACAACAACTTCAACAATGAAAAACACCAAAAATTCATCAACAACCTCAACATTCAAAAACACCAACCAATTCAACAAAAACATCAACAATTAAAAAACACCAACAAATTCAACAACAAACTCAACATTGAAAATCACCAAAAAATTCAACATCAACCTTAACATAGAAAAACTCCAACAATTTCAACAATAAACCTCAACAATGAATAACAACAAAAAATTCAACAACAAACTCAACATTGAAAATCACCAACATATTCAACAAAAACCTCAACTTTGAAAAACATCAAAAAGTTCATCAACAACCTCAACATTCAAAAACACCAACCAATTCAACAAAAACCTCAACAATGAAAAACACCAAAAATTTCAACAACAGCCTCAAAAATGAGAAACACCAAAAATTTCAACAACAGCCTCAAAAATGAAAAACACCAACAAATTCAACAAAAACCTCAACCAAGAAAAACACCAAAAAATTGATCAACAGCCTCAACATTCAAAAATACCAAAAAAATCAACAGAAACCTCAACAATGAAAAACACCAATAAATTTAACAACCTCAACATTGAAAATCACCAAAAAATTGAACAGAAACCTCATCAATGAAAAACACCAAAAAATTCAACAACAACCTCAACTTTGAAAAACACCAAAAAATTCAACAACCTCAACAATGAGAAACAGCAACAAATTCAATTGCAACGTCAACTTTGAAAAATACAAAAAGATTCAAATAAAAACATTGAATACACCAATAAATTCAACAACAACCTCAACATTGAAAATCACCAACAAATTCAACAAAAACCTCAACAATGAAAAACATCAAAAAGTTCATCAACAACCTCAACATTCAAAAACATCAAAAAATTCAACAAAAACCTCTACAATGAAAAACACCAAAAATTTCAACAACAACCTCAAAAATGAAAAACACCAAAAAATTCAACAACAAACTCAACATTGCAAATCAGCAACAAATTCAACAACAACCTCAACTTTGAAAAACACCAACAAATTCAAAATCTTCAACATGGAAAAACACCAACAAATTCAAACACAACCTCAACATTGAAAAACACCAATAAATTCAACCACCTCAACATTGAAAATAGCCAAAAAAATTCAACAAAAACCTCAACTATGAAAAACACCAACAAATTCAACAAAAACCTCAACAAAGAAAAACACCAAAAAATTCAACAACAAACTCAGCTTTGAAAATCACCAACAAATTCAACAACAACCTCAACTTTGAAAAACACCAACAAATTCAAAAACTTCAACATGGAAAAACACCAACAAATTCAAACACAACCTCAACATTAAAATCACCAACAAATTCAACAACAACCTCAACAATGAAAAACGCCAACAAATTCAACAAAAACCTCAACCAAGAAAAACACCAAAAAATTCATCAACAACCTCAACATTCAAAAACACCAAAAAAATCAACAAAAACCTCAACAATGATAAACACCAAAAAATTCAACAACATCCTCAACTTTGAAAAACACCAAAAAATTCAACAACCTCAACAATGAGAAACAGGAACAAATTCAATTGCAACCTCAACTTTGAAAAATACAAAAAGATTCAAATAAAAACATTGAATACACCAATAAATTCAACAAAAACCTCAACAATGAAAAACATCAAAAAGTTCATCAACAACCTCAACATTCAAAAACATCAAAAAATTCAACAAAAACCTCAACAATGAAATACACAAAAAATTTCAACAACAACCTCAAAAATGAAAAACACCAAAAAATTCAACAACAAACTCAACATTGCAAATCAGCAACAAATTCAACAACAACCTCAACTTTGAAAAACACCAACAAATTCAAAATCTTCAACATGGAAAAACACCAACAAATTCAAACACAACCTCAACATTGAAAAACACCAATAAATTCAACCACCTCAACATTGAAAATCGCCAAAAAAATTCAACAAAAACCTCAACTATGAAAACCACCAAAAAATTCAACAACAACCTCAACTTTGAAAAACACCAAAAAATTCAACAACCTCAAAATTGAGAAACAGCAACAAATTCAATTGCAACCTCAACTTTGAAAAATACAAAAAGGTTCAAATAAATACATTGAATACACCAATAAATTCAACAACAACCTCAACATTGAAAATCACCTACAAATTCAACAACAACCTCAACATTGAAAATCACCTACAAATTCAACAACAACCTCAACTATGAAAAACACCAACAAATTCAACAAAAACCTCAACAAAGAAAAACACCAAAAAATTCATCAACAACCTCAACATTCAAAAATACCAAAAAATTCAACAAAAACCTCAACAATGAAAAGCACCAGAAATTTCAACAACAGCCTCAAAAATGAAAAACACCAAAAAATTCAACAACAAACTCAGCTTTGAAAATCACCAACAAATTCAACAACAACCTCAACTTTGAAAAACACCAACAAATTCAAAAACTTCAACATGGAAAAACACCAACAAATTCAAACACAACCTCAACATTAAAATCACCAACAAATTCAACAACAACCTCAACAATGAAAAACACCAACAAATTCAACAAAAACCTCAACATTCAAAAACACCAAAAAAATCAACAGAATCCTCAACAATGAAAAACACCAAAAAATTCAACAACAAACTCAACATTGCAAATCAGCAACAAATTCAACAACAACCTCAACTTTGAAAAAGACCAACAAATTCAAAATCTTCAACATGGAAAAACACCAACATATTCAAACACAACCTCAACATTGAAAAACACCAATAAATTCAACCACCTCAACATTGAAAATCGCCAAAAAATTCAACAAAAACCTCAACTATGAAAAACACCAAAAAATTCAACAACAACCTCAACTTTGAAAAACACCAAAAAATTCAACAATCTCAACATTGAGAAACAGCAACAAATTCAACTGCAACCTCAACTTTGAAAAATACAAAAAGGTTCAAATAAATACATTGAATACACCAATAAATTCAACAACAACCTCAACATTGAAAATTACCAACAAATTCAACAACAACCTCAACAATGAAAAACACCAAAAATTCATCAACAACCTCAACATTCAAAAACACCAACCAATTCAGCAAAAACATCAACAATTAAAAAACACCAACAAATTCAACAACAAACTCAACATTGAAAATCACCAAAAAATTGAACAGAAACCTCAACAATGAAAAACACCAAAAAATTCAACAACAACCTCAACTTTGAAAAACACCAAATATTCAACAACCTCAACAATGAGAAACAACAACAAATTCAATTGCAACCTCAACTTTGAAAAATACAATAAGATTCAAATAAAAACATTGAATACACCAATAAATTCAACAACAACCTCAACATTGAAAATCACCAACAAATTCAACAAAAACCTCAACAATGAAAAACATCAAAAAGTTCATCAACAACCTCAACATTCAAAAACATCAAAAAATTCAACAAAAACCTCAACAATGAAATACACAAAAAATTTCAACAACAACCTCAAAAATGAAAAACACCAAAATATTCAACAACAAACTCAACATTGCAAATCAGCAACAAATTCAACAACAACCTCAACTTTGAAAAACACCAACAAATTCAAAATCTTCAACATGGAAAAACACCAACAAATTCAAACACAACCTCAACATTGAAAAACACCAATAAATTCAACCACCTCAACATTGAAAATCGCCAAAAAAATTCAACAAAAACCTCAACTATGAAAACCACCAAAAAATTCAACAACAACCTCAACTTTGAAAAACACCAAAAAATTCAACAACCTCAAAATTGAGAAACAGCAACAAATTCAATTGCAACCTCAACTTTGAAAAATACAAAAAGGTTCAAATAAATACATTGAATACACGAATAAATTCAACAACAACCTCAACATTGAAAATCACCTACAAATTCAACAACAACCTCAACATTGAAAATCACCTACAAATTCAACAACAACCTCAACTATGAAAAACACCAACAAATTCAACAAAAACCTCAACAAAGAAAAACACCAATAAATTCATCAACAACCTCAACATTCAAAAACACCAACAAATTCAACAACAACTTCAACAATGAAAAACACCAAAAATTCATCAACAACCTCAACATTCAAAAACACCAACCAATTCAACAAAAACATCAACAATTAAAAAACACCAACAAATTCAACAACAAACTCAACATTGAAAATCACCAAAAAATTCAACATCAACCTTAACATAGAAAAACTCCAACAATTTCAACAACAACCTCAACAATGAATAACAACAAAAAATTCAACAACAAACTCAACATTGAAAATCACCAACATATTCAACATAAACCTCAACAATGAAAAACATCAAAAAGTTCATCAACAACCTCAACATTCAAAAACACCAAAAAATTCAACAAAAACCTCAACAATGAAAAGCACCAGAAATTTCAACAACAGCCTCAAAAATGAAAAACACCAAAAAATTCAACAACAAACTCAGCTTTGAAAATCACCAACAAATTCAACAACAACCTCAACTTTGAAAAACACCAACAAATTCAAAAACTTCAACATGGAAAAACACCAACAAATTCAAACACAACCTCAACATTAAAATCACCAACAAATTCAACAACAACCTCAACAATGAAAAACACCAACAAATTCAACAAAAACCTCAACATTCAAAAACACCAAAAAAATCAACAGAATCCTCAACAATGAAAAACACCAATAAATTCAACAACCTCAACATTTAAAATCACCAAAAAATTGAACTGAAACCTCAACAATGAAAAACACCAAAAAATTCAACAACAACCTCAACTTTGAAAAACACCAAATAATTCAACAACCTCAACAATTAGTAACAGCAACAAATTCAATTGCAACCTCATCTTTGAAAAAGACAAAAAGATTCAAATAAAAACATTGAATACACCAATAAATTCAACAACAACCTCAACATTGAAAATCACCAACAAATTCAACAAAAACCTCAACAATGAAAAACATCAAAAAGTTCATCAACAACCTCAACATTCAAAAACACCAAAAAATTCAACAAAAACCTCAACAATGAAAAACACCAAAAATTTCAACAACAACCTCAAAAATGAAAAACACCAAAAAATTCAACAACAAACTCAGCATTGAAAATCACCAACAAGTTCAACAACAACCTCAACTTTGAAAAACACCAACAAATTCAAAAACCACAACATGGAAACACACCAACAAATTCAAACACAAACTCAACATTGAAAATCACCAACAAATTCAACAACAACCTCAACAATGAAAAACACCAACAAATTCAACAAAAAACCTTAACCAAGAAAAACACCAGAAAATTCATCAACAACCTCGGCATTCAAAAACACCAACAGATTCAACAGAATCCTCAACAATGAAATACACGAAAAAATTCAACAACAACCTCAACATTGAAAATCACCAACAAATTCAACAAAAACCTCAACAATGAAAAACACCAATAAATTCAACAACCTCAACATTGAAATTCACCAAAAAATTGAACAAAAACCTCAACAATGAAAAACACCAAAAAATTCAACAACAACCACAACTTTGAAACACACCAAAAAATTTAACAACCTCAACAATGAGAAACAGCAACAAATTCAATTGCAACCTCAACTTTGAAAAATGCCAAAAAGATAAAAATACCACTGATAACACCAATAAATTCAACAACTTCAACATTGAAAATCACCAACAAATTCAACAACAACCTCAGCAATGAAAAACATCTAAAAATTCAACAACCTCAACATTGAGAAACAGCAACAAATTCAACTGCAAACTCAACTTTGAAAAATACAAAAAGATTCAACAACAACTTCAACATTGAAAAACTCCAACAGTTTCAACAACAACCTCAACAATGAATAACACCAATAAATTCAAAAACAACCTCAACATTGAAAATCACCAACAAATTCAACAAAAACCTCAACAATGGAAAACATCAAAAAGTTCTTCAACAACCTCGGCATTCAAAAACACCAAAAAATTCAACAACAACCTCAACAATGAAAAGCACCAAAAATTTCAACAACAACCTCAAAAATGAAAAACACCAAAAAATTCAACAGCAAACTCAGCATTGAAAATCACCAACAAATTCAACAACAACCTCAACTTTGAAAAACACCAACAAATTCAAAAACCTCAACATTGAAAATCACCAACAAATTCAACAACAACCTCAACAATGAAAAACACCAACAAATTCAACAAAAACCTCAACAAAGAAAAACACCAAAAAATTCATCAACAACCTCAACATTCAAAAACACCAACAAATTCAACAAAAACATCAACAATGAAAAACACCAAAAATTCATCAACAACCTCAACATTCAAAAACACCAACCAATTCAACAAAAACATCAACAATTAAAAAACACCAACAAATTCAACAACAAACTCAACATTGAAAATCACCAAAAAATTCAACATCAACCTTAACATAGAAAAACTCCAACAATTTCAACAACAACCTCAACAATGAATAACAACAAAAAATTCAACAACAAACTCAACATTGAAAATCACCAACATATTCAACATAAACCTCAACAATGAAAAACATCAAAAAGTTCATCAACAACCTCAACATTCAAAAACACCAAAAAATTCAACAAAAACCTCAACAATGAAAAGCACCAGAAATTTCAACAACAGCCTCAAAAATGAAAAACACCAAAAAATTCAACAACAAACTCAGCTTTGAAAATCACCAACAAATTCAACAACAACCTCAACTTTGAAAAACACCAACAAATTCAAAAACTTCAACATGGAAAAACACCAACAAATTCAAACACAACCTCAACATTAAAATCACCAACAAATTCAACAACAACCTCAACAATGAAAAACACCAACAAATTCAACAAAAACCTCAACATTCAAAAACACCAAAAAAATCAACAGAATCCTCAACAATGAAAAACACCAATAAATTCAACAACCTCAACATTTAAAATCACCAAAAAATTGAACTGAAACCTCAACAATGAAAAACACCAAAAAATTCAACAACAACCTCAACTTTGAAAAACACCAAATAATTCAACAACCTCAACAATTAGTAACAGCAACAAATTCAATTGCAACCTCATCTTTGAAAAAGACAAAAAGATTCAAATAAAAACATTGAATACACCAATAAATTCAACAACAACCTCAACATTGAAAATCACCAACAAATTCAACAAAAACCTCAACAATGAAAAACATCAAAAAGTTCATCAACAACCTCAACATTCAAAAACACCAAAAAATTCAACAAAAACCTCAACAATGAAAAACACCAAAAATTTCAACAACAACCTCAAAAATGAAAAACACCAAAAAATTCAACAACAAACTCAGCATTGAAAATCACCAACAAGTTCAACAACAACCTCAACTTTGAAAAACACCAACAAATTCAAAAACCACAACATGGAAACACACCAACAAATTCAAACACAAACTCAACATTGAAAATCACCAACAAATTCAACAACAACCTCAACAATGAAAAACACCAACAAATTCAACAAAAAACCTTAACCAAGAAAAACACCAGAAAATTCATCAACAACCTCGGCATTCAAAAACACCAACAGATTCAACAGAATCCTCAACAATGAAATACACGAAAAAATTCAACAACAACCTCAACATTGAAAATCACCAACAAATTCAACAAAAACCTCAACAATGAAAAACACCAATAAATTCAACAACCTCAACATTGAAATTCACCAAAAAATTGAACAAAAACCTCAACAATGAAAAACACCAAAAAATTCAACAACAACCACAACTTTGAAACACACCAAAAAATTTAACAACCTCAACAATGAGAAACAGCAACAAATTCAATTGCAACCTCAACTTTGAAAAATGCCAAAAAGATAAAAATACCACTGATAACACCAATAAATTCAACAACTTCAACATTGAAAATCACCAACAAATTCAACAACAACCTCAGCAATGAAAAACATCTAAAAATTCAACAACCTCAACATTGAGAAACAGCAACAAATTCAACTGCAAACTCAACTTTGAAAAATACAAAAAGATTCAACAACAACTTCAACATTGAAAAACTCCAACAGTTTCAACAACAACCTCAACAATGAATAACACCAATAAATTCAAAAACAACCTCAACATTGAAAATCACCAACAAATTCAACAAAAACCTCAACAATGGAAAACATCAAAAAGTTCTTCAACAACCTCGGCATTCAAAAACACCAAAAAATTCAACAACAACCTCAACAATGAAAAGCACCAAAAATTTCAACAACAACCTCAAAAATGAAAAACACCAAAAAATTCAACAGCAAACTCAGCATTGAAAATCACCAACAAATTCAACAACAACCTCAACTTTGAAAAACACCAACAAATTCAAAAACCTCAACATTGAAAATCACCAACAAATTCAACAACAACCTCAACAATGAAAAACACCAACAAATTCAACAAAAACCTCAACAAAGAAAAACACCAAAAAATTCATCAACAACCTCAACATTCAAAAACACCAACAAATTCAACAAAAACATCAAAAATTAAAAAACACCAACAAATTCAACAACAAACTCAACATTGAAAATCACCAAAAAATTCAACATCAACATTAACATTGAAAAACTCCAACAATTTCAACAACAACCTCAACAATGAATAACAACATAAAATTTAACAACAAACTCAACATTGAAAATCACCAACAAATTCAACAGAATCCTCAACTTTGAAAAACACCATTAAATTCAACAACCTCAACATTTCAAATCACCAAAAAATTGAACAGAAACTCAACAATGAAAAACACCAAAAAATTCAACAACAACCTCAACTTTGAAAAACACCAAAAAATTCAACAACCTCAACAATGAGAAACAACAACAAATTCAATTACAACCTCAACTTTGAAAAATGAAAAAAGATTCAAATAAAAAAAATTGAATACACCAATAAATTCAACAACAACCTCAACATTGAAAATCACAAACAAATTCAACAAAAACCTCAACAATGAAAAACACCAAAAATTTCAACAACAACCTCAAAAATGAAAAACACCAAAAAATTCAACAACAAACTCAGCATTGAAAATCACCAACAAGTTCAACAACAACCTCAACTTTGAAAAACACCAACAAATTCAAAAACCACAACATGGAAACACACCAACAAATTCAAACACAAACTCAACATTGAAAATCACCAACAAATTCAACAACAACCTCAACAATGAAAAACACCAACAAATTCAACAAAAAACCTTAACCAAGAAAAACACCAGAAAATTCATCAACAACCTCGGCATTCAAAATCACCAACAGATTCAACAGAATCCTCAACAATGAAATACACGAAAAAATTCAACAACAACCTCAACATTGAAAATCACCAACAAATTTAACAAAAACCTCAACAATGAAAAACACCAATAAATTCAACAACCTCAACATTGAAAATCACCAAAAAATTGAACAAAAACCTCAACAATGAAAAACACCAAAAAATTCAACAACAACCACAACTCTGAAACACACCAAAAAATTTAACAACCTCAACAATGAGAAACAACAACAAATTCAATTGCAACCTCAACTTTGCAAAATACAAGAAGATTCAAATAATAACATTGAATACACCAATAAATTCAACAACAACCGCAACATTGAAAATCACAAACAAATTCAACAAAAACCTCAACAATGAAAAACATCAAAAAGTTCATCAACAACCTCAACATTCAAAAACACCAAAAAATTCAACAAAAACCTCAACAATGAAAAACACCAAAAATTTCAACAACAACCTCAAAAATGAAAAACACCAAAAAATTCAACAACAAACTCAGCATTGAAAATCACCAACAAATTCAGCAACAACCTCAACTTTGAAAAACACCAACAAATTGAAAAATCTCAACATGGAAAATCACCAACAAATTCAAACACAACCTCAACATGGAAAATCACCAACAAATTCAAACACAACCTCAACATTGAAAATCACCAACAAATTCAACAACAACCTCAACAATGAAAAACACCAACAAATTCAACAAAAACCTCAACCAAGAAAAACACCAGAAAATTCATCAACAACTTCGGCATTCAAAAACACCAACAGATTCAACAGAATCCTCAACAATGAAATACAAGAAAAAATTCAACAACAACCTCAACATTGAAAATCACCAACAAATTCAACAAAAACCTCAACAATGAAGAACACCAATAAATTCAACAACCTCAACATTGAAAATCACCAACAAATTCAACAACAACCTCAGCAATGAAAAAAATCAAAAAATTCAACAACAACCTCAACTTTGAAAAACAACAAAAAATTAAACAACCTCAACATTGAGAAACAGCAGCAAATTCAACTGCAACCTCAACTTTGAAAAACACAAAAAGATTAAAAAAAAACATTGAATACACCAATAAATTCAACAACAACCTCAATATTGAAAATCACCAACAAATTCAACAACAACCTCAACTTTGAAAAACAACAAAAAATTCAACAACCTCAACACTGAGAAACAGCAACAAATTCAACTGCAACCTCAACTTTGAAAAATACAAAAAGATTCAAAAATAAACATTGAATACACCAATAAATTCAACAACAACATCAATATTGAAAATCTCAAAAAATTCAACAACAACCTCAACATTGAAAAACACCAAATTATCAACAACAACCTCAACTTTGAAAAACACCAACAAATTCAAAAACCTCAACATGGAAAAACACCAACAAATTCAACTACAACCTCAATATTGAAAATAACCAACAAATTCAACAACAACCTCAACTATGAAAAACACCAACAAATTCAACAAAACCATCAACAATGAAAAACACCAAAAAATTCAACAACAACCTCAATTTGAAAAACACCAACAGATTTAACAACCTCAACATTCAAATACACCAACAAATTCAACAACAAACTCAGCTTTGAAAAACACCAACAAAATCAACAACTTCAACATTGAAAAACACCAACAAATTCAACAACAACCTCAACAATGAATAGCATCAAAAATTCAACAACAACAACTACAACAATGAAAAACAACAAACAATTCAACAACAACATCAACATTCAAAAACAACAACAAATTCAACAAGCTAAACATTGAAAAACACCAACAAATTCAACAACCTTCTCAAAATTGAAAATCACCAAAAAATTCAAGAACAACCTCAACATTGAAAAACTCCAACAATACCAACAAAAACCTCAACAATGTAAGACACCAAAAAATTCAAAAACAAACTCAACATTGAAAATCACCAACAAATTGAAAAACAACCTCAACTTTGAAAAACTCCAACAAATTCAAAAACCTCAACATGGAAAAACACCAACAAATTCAACCACAACCTCAATATTGAAATTGACCAACAAATTCAACAAAAACCTCAACAATGAAAAACACCAAAAAATTCATCAACAACCTCAACATTCAAAAACACCAACAAATTCAACAGAAACCTCAACAATGAGAAACACCAAAAAATTCAACAACAACCACAGCAATGAAAATCACCAACAAATTCATCAACAACCTCAACATTCAAAAACACCAAATGATTCAACAAAAACCTCAACATTGAAAAACACCAAAAAATTCATCAACAACCTCAACTTTGAAAAACACCAACAACTTCAACAACCTCAACATTGAAAATCATCAACTAATTCAACAACAACCTCAGCAATGAAAAACATCAAAAAATTCAACAACAACCTCAACTTTGAATAACACCAATAAATACAACAACCTCAACACTGAGGAACAGCAAGAAATTCAACTGCAACCTTAGGTTTGAAAAATACAAAAAGATTCAAATAAAAACATTGAATACACCAATAAATTCAATAACAACTTCAACATTGAAAATCACCAACAAATTCAACTACAACCTCAATATTGAAAATCACCAACTTATTCAACAACAACCTCAACTATGAAAAACACCAACAAATTCAACAAAAACCACAACAATGAAAAACAACAAAAAATTCAACAACAACCTCAATTTGAAAAACACCAACAGATTTAACAACCTCAACATTCAAATACATCAACAAATTCAACAGCAAACGCAGCTTTGAAAAACACCTACAAATTCAACAACCTCAACATTGAAAAACAACAACAATTTCAACAACAACCGCAAAATTGAAAGTCACCAACAAATTTCACAACAACCTCAACAATGAAAAACATCAAAAATTCAACAACAACAACCACAACAATGAAAAACTCCAACAAATTCAACAAAAACCTCAACAATTAAAAAAACCAAAAAATTCAACAACAACGTCAACTTTGAAAAATACCAACAAATTCAACAACCTCAACCTGGAAAAACACCAACAAATTCAACAACAAACGCAACATTGAAAATCACCAAATAATTCAACAACAACATCAACATTGAAAAACTCCAACAAGTTCAACAACAACCTCAACAATGAAAAACACCAAAAAATTCAACAACAAGATCAACGTTGAAAAACACCAAAAAATTCAACAACAACCTCAACTTTGAAAAACACCAACAACTTCAAGAACCTCAGCATTGAAAAACAACAACATATTCAAATGCACCCTCAACTTTGAAAAATACAAAAAAGATCCAAAAAAACCATTGATAACACCAATAAATTCAACAACCTCAACATTGAAAATCACCAACAAATTCAACAACAACCTCAGCAATGAAAAACATCAAAAAATTCAACAACAACCTCAACTTTGAAAAACAACAAAAAATTAAACAACCTCAACATTGAGAACCATCAAAAAATTCAACAACAACCTCAACTTTGAAAAATACAAAAAGATTCAAAAAAAAACATTGAATACACCAATAAATTCAACAACAACATCAATATTGAAAATCTCAAAAAATTCAACAACAACCTCAACATTGAAAAACACCAAATTATCAACAACAACCTCAACTTTGAAAAACACCAACAAATTCAAAAACCACAACATGGAAAAACACCAACAAATTCAACTACAACCTCAATATTGAAAATCACCAACAAATTCAACAACAACCTCAACTATGAAAACACCAACAAATTCAACAAAACCCTCAACAATGAAAAAAACCGAAAAATTCAACAACAACCTCAATTTGAAAACACCAACAGATTTAACAACCTCAACATTCAAATACACCAACAAATTCAACAACAAACTCAGCTTTGAAAAACACCAACAAAATCAACAACATCAACATTGAAAAACACCAACAAATTCAACAACAACCTCAACAATGAATAACATCAAAAATTCAACAACAACAACCACAACAATGAAAAACAACAAACAATTCAACAACAACATCAACATTCAAAAACAC